>NW_017308036.1:177182-202294 GCF_000935625.1 Nanorana parkeri
TATATATATATATATAGCTGAATACTGCACAAGTTGTTTTGTGTAATAAATTAAAATGTTTCAGAACTGAAATCATTTTTGGGTCACGCCTTAATGACCAAGGAAACATGTGGGTCCCGAGGTTACACAGGTTGAGAACCACTGATCTAGATAACTATGCCCCAATAGTCTGTTATAAACATTTAAATGTGCCACAAGTATTTCTCTAAGAAGAGATTGATCAATTCAGAAATATAAGGTTTTTTTTGGAAAGCAAAGATACTTTAAATCCTAGGGTGGGCAGACTAGATAGACAAAGACTAATTTTCTGCAAGACTGAATCAAATTCTGTATATATGTAAATGTCTGACAGTTTGTGCTTGTCATTAAAGCCCCTGATTACATTTCTAATACAACAGCTCTTCAGCCTGGTACAATATTCTACAACCTTGGATCTCAAGGCTTTTAACAAACTACTTTTCATGTGTACTAAAAGTACAGGTCAGGGTTCCAGAACAAGGTGCGATTTGGAGGGCCAATTAGAAAACCTTGTATGCTTGGGTTGAAACAGCTGCAGATGCAGACAGTAAAAAATCTAATAAGAAGGTTATTGCCGTATTTGCCGGCGTATAAGACAACTCGGCGTATGAGACGACCCCCTACTTTTTGTGTTAAATTATAGGTTTTGGGCTATACTCGTCGTATAAGACGAGTATAGCCCAAAATAATGTTTAAATGCACCCACTAACATCCATGGCGGTATTCCCGAGTGTGGCACGGGGTTAATTTTCAGTACCATAAGCGGTAACCCCGAGCCACACTCGGGATTACAGTCTCTTACCTTGTCCGCGATCCCCGCTGTGTCCTCCGTCTTCCGCTGAGTCAATCACGGCAGGCTTTGTATTAATGAATACAGGCTTTGTATTCATTAATACAAAGTCTGCCGTGATTGGCTCAGCGCGGTATACTGTATGTAGCCGAAGCTACCCACCGTATACCGTATCCTTCTGTATGTACCCGGCGTATAAGGCGACCCCCGATTTTCGGGGGATGTTTTAAGGTCTCAAAACCCGTCTTATACGCTGGCAAATACGGTAATTCTGAAAGACCATAAGGTAGTTATCCAATTCTAACAACAATTGTCCCTTAAACATTGCTGAGACGAGACCTAGCTTTCAAATTGGCCACATGTTTGGACTAACAGGTTGAGGGGCCACACAAAGCTGTTAATGGCCAGCATCAATGACCTTTAAAACCTTTATATGTGCTTTTAACTGTTTGGCCTATTATTCTGTGAAAAACCCCCTCAACTGTTGGTATTTACTGAGAGCTGAAGCTGGGAAGCTTAAACCTAACCTAAAGGTGCCCATACACTGTACGATTCTCACAGGAAATCCCGCGATCGTACAATAATCGTACAGTGTATGGAAGCCGTGCGACCGTTTCTACTGTACGGTTGCACGTCTTCTGTTGAACAAGCAGGCTTGAAACCCCGCCGAGAATTGTACGATTCTCGGCGGGTTACTGGCCTGCTTGTTCGACAACTGCCGAACGGGCCGGTGTGCGCACACTGCCCGTTTGCAGTGATCGGAAGCTCGCCCCTCACTATGGTGAGGGGGGCGGGCTTTCAATGATCGCAAGTACGATCTGCCTGTCCAAGATGGGCAGATCGTACAAGCTTTTAATAAGCTTACGACCATCGCAAGACAAAAGTCTTGCGATGGTCGTAAGGTGTATGGGCACCTTAGCATATGGATACATTTAGAGAACTCTGTTATATGTAATAGTTTAACAGATTTAAATGTATGCTTTTAGACAAATGATATCACAAGGATGTCCAAGTTACATTGCTTGCTTTATAGTTTAGTACATAATTCACCACATACTTTTTACACACGTTATTAGTATTGATGTCACATGCGCTTTTATAGATTGTCATAAACACAACACTAACTTATGTATAAAATATTATATAAAACCAAATTCAAAAAATGAGTCAAAACATAAATATGGTTATGTTATATTACCACCAAACCACACAGTAGATACTTTGTAAAACATATTTCTGATAAATGATCTCACTTTATGCAACTCATGAACAATTGGTTGATATACACCCATCTACTTAATCAATCACACAAATATCAGAATGTAAAAGCAAAACGTCCTTACCTTAAGGGAATCAAAGCAGGCGATAACACGTCCATTTTCAACCTGACAACTTTTGGGTGGATGTGCAAATTTGCATTCCTCGTCAGATCTTGAACAAGTCCCTCTCTGGAACTGCCTGCACACCTCTAGTGTTAGCCATTTTGTATCTCTTACTGGGGCTACATTCAAAGCCATGCTGGAGAAACCAAACTCTGATGGGTAACTCTCAAGTTAAAAGTCCGTTGAAGTCCAGATATTTCCTCAACAGAATCTAGTGAAAAAAGGGTATAGCTGCTTTATGGGATAAACTACCAGATGGAGTCCAAAACACACAAAGCAGCATGAGAAGAGCCAATTAATCAGCGGAGAGTCAGTCATCGATCAAGCTCCTTCACTTAAACAATTCTGGCTGAGAAGACGTGCTCTGGGTCCACAACTAAATAAACTCTAGGTGGGAGAAGATTTTGCTGATATCTGATTTCCATAAAGTTATTCCAATTCAATGGCTATCCTCAGTGCAATAGTATACTTCCTTGGACATTTCGTAGTGAGAATATGATGTCAGTCAGCGCAGTCCTTTTCTTGAGGTGTCATTGGCAAGATACACAATGTAACTTCAGCTAAACTGCAGGGCAGGCTGCTTGGTGTTTGGCATTCAAGAGGTGTTAAAATCAGAAGTGAAGCCCTTACTGGCAAAAGTGACTTTGGGGAAAGGCACTTACCAAAGAAGCAGCAAACCTAAAAGACAAACAGAACAATGGTAAGATTAATACAGATGAAGGAGGTTAAAAGACTGAGATGAAAAGCGTGGCCCCACCCATTCTACATGGAAGTGTCACATAAACAAGCAGCATAATACAGCTCTCTGTTCTGTGATTATATAAAAAAAAGGTTGCCTTCCCAGAGAAGATCTGCATATGAGCAGAATAACCAATTGGGGAACATATTGCTGTAATATTCTAGGCATTCATCCAGGACATGGGAGTGACTCAGAAATGGATGAATGTTGCAGACACAATAATTAGACAAGCCACTTCGAAAACAATTCAGCCTAATGTGCTTAGCCTCCTAACCAATTTATTAGTATTCTCGCTTCCAATTAATTGAAGAGTTTAGCTCTACAGATTATATTTTCTGAATATAAAAATATCTCACCATGCTCACAAACATTATACCAAACCAACAACAATCAAGCAAACACTTTAGTCTAAGGATGACATAGAACATTTATACATTATAGAACATGCAGAGAGTGATATGCATTGGATGACATTTTATTTCCTTTGTCTTTTCTAACATAAGAAACTCTGGTAGCAACTGGTTTCCGGGAATGTTTATTATGACCTTATTTTTTAGACAATTTAAAGGAAACCTATTATAAGGGGAATTGTAGACATTGCAGCTGCTGACCTGTCACAGCTTAGCTGTGTCTAACGTAAAATGCATGTAAAGCCAAAACTTTTTTCTTTATTTCTGGATAGGCTAGAGAATGGTTAGGACCACTGTCAGGTGCTGTACATCAAATTTCAACCAAAACAGCAAACTCACTAGTAAAGCCGATAGGAGTTATAAGATGGCTGAGCGGCATGAAAGAGCAGCGAGTGGGCAGGAGAGAGGAGCCACTGTTATCCTGTCAGTTTCAGGGTGAAAGCGGCTGTGTGCGTGGCCGAGTGGAGGATCGGTAAATATCTGTACCGATCCTCTGTGCAGGACAAACACAGGAGTGATCAGCGAATCACTCCAATGTTGGTAAGTAACGGGACACAGTACAGGAAGTGCTTTACATGATTTCCTTTTCATTCATGAGTTCCTCAATGGGGAGAAGCACTCACTACAGAGGCTTCTCCCCATACAGAAACTGGTTGATAGCAAACATTTTACTATCAACCATTTCTGAATGAATGGGAAGCCCCTGTACTAACAGCTTTCAATTCATTGAGTGGTGAGGCTGCAGAAAAAGAGGTTTAGGACTTTGTGTCCTTAATTTCTTTTTCTATTTGAAAAAGGAAATGTCAGGGATTTGTTTAGACCCCTAATATTTCACCATAGCCCCCCAAATTAAAAAAAACACAACACCCCTCCCCCAAACACACATTTTATACAAGTGCAACGGTGTGCACCATATTGTGGTGTACGACATGCGCGCTGTGTTTTAGAATGCATCGCAATGCTTGATTTTTATTTTTTTCCTTTCAAAATAACATTAATCTAACTGTGGCAGCGCATGGCAAAGTGTTGTGACGCATTGCCATGCGTTGTCATACGCTGTGTTGTGATTAAATGTACGCCTGCATCATTTTATCACAACACACACACCAGCACAGTGCACAAACGATTTTTTACATAAGTCGCTTATCTACAGTTTTGTCTTACTTAATTTTTTTTACAGTTTTGCAAAAAGGCACATTTTAAAATTTACAAATATTTGTTATTTATTATGTCAATACAGTTTTATCTTTTAGATTTAGTCAGAAAATTATTTTTTTCGTGCACTGATACTGATTTTAGTGCGCTTTTATCAATTTAATTGTGTATTGTTATCAATTTAATATTGATTTGAAAAACATTTTCGTAATTATCACAGGACCTACAAAATTAGTAGCACCATCTTTTTATTCTGCCGGGAGTCTTTTACAAATGCAAGCAACGCAGCAAAAGAAAATCAAAACAATGAGAAAAATTGCAAAAATGGTGTGGCCAGCTGAGGTGTAAAGCGTTCCGTAGGGCTTGGCAGCGAAAGAGTTAAATAAAAATCTGATCACAACCAAAATACAAATACAGCCAAAACATCCCCCTTCATCAGGGCTACAAAAAACAAGCAAGCAGGTTTACCAGGACTAATAGAGAGGGTAAATGTGCCCTGTGGGGACACAACAATAAAAACCAGATTGAGGTTCTAACCCTTCCTTGTCCATACAAAATAAAACTTTAGTTTATTTTACAAACACTTTAAGAAAGTTGAGTCACATACAAATGAGAAGCTGTAAGTCAGTGTCAGAAAATTGTGAAAATTCCTTATATGTATACTCAATGGGGTTGATTTACTAACCTTATAAACACACCACGAACATGTATACACCTCTGTAGTGTGTTCCCTCCCAGCATGATCTATGGGTGGAATCTAAACACCTTTGTTGTGTGTACACAATACATCTGAAACATACATACACATAATTCTTAAATATAACATGGGCGGTTTAGAAATAAAAATATATTGCCAATATGCAATTCAAACAACAGCCATTGTGTAGTCAAAATGGAAAAAAAAGATCTATCATTTGCACTCATAGCATTATTTTTATCATAAAAATGTGCTATGCTTTTCAATTATGTAATTATAACCTCTTGACCTGTTTGTTCATCTACGAAGCAAGAGAGAACTGACCTATCAGGTTTAATAAAAAGCTATACGTATGATGGTTACTACCAGCTAGCTTGCCTTTGCACAGCTCTAAGGCCCCGTTCACACCTTTCCGTTTTGTCGGGCGTTCAACGCTCTATGAACGCTCTACAAAACGTACAACCATGAAAATCCCATTGTTTTCTATGGGTATGGTTCACACCTTTCCGTATTTCCGCCCGTCTGAACGCCCTACAAAACGGCTGACGCCCAAACAAGTACATGTACTTCTTTGGGCCGTTTTGGAGGGCGTTTTCCATTGGGATACAGCCAAGTAGCCTTCGGAATCGCGCGACAGTCACACGATTTTGTTACCGCGAATCGCGGTAAAAAAACTGCGTGACGGTCGCGCGACAGACGTGCATGCGTAATACGCCTAGGTGTGAACCCAGCCTAACACAACATGATTATGCTGAGTTTTCTTGGACCTTTATTTAAATATAAAACGTTTTCTCCTCCTGGGTTAAGCCCCAGTTTTTTTTTTTTCCTAAACTACTCAAATCCGTCCTTTATGCTATTCTCCACGACATCGAGAATAATCATTCTGTAGTCTTTATATAAGGGCTAGAAGGGTTAATTAGATTCCTTGTGACAACAAGGATTGTGCACAAGACGCAGGACAACTCTGAATTTCTGACATGATAAACAGACATTTGTGTGTAGCTAAGCAACAGATCTAACAAAACACTTTCAGAAGTATATTTAACAAAAAGTAGCAAATCAATGAAGTTCATTGTTGGGGTTTAAATACACTTTAAAAGGGGATTTTAACGACTTTTAAATATTTGCCCACTATAAAGTCTCTGTGTGGAGTAACATGACTGGATTTCTCCAAAACAGGCGTCATGAGTTTAGTGTCTGCAAGAAGTACAGTACTTACAGTACATAGCAGCCATATTATCCCTCTAATTCTCTCATATTAAACAAGAGAAATGACAGGACCAATATGATTGGACTCTGCAGGCATCAACAACACTTCCTTCAGACTTGACATACTTGAAAGTTTTTTTTCTGATGTCCATGTATTTTGGCAGAAAAAGAACAGTACAATGTGTAACAATGCATTTGGTGTGAAACAACCTTATGCTGGCCAAGTTTCTAGCTCTCCAACAATGTTCAATCAGACTGCATTAAAGATAGAAAGGATCAAGAGCAGCAAACACCTTTAATTGATGTATTTATACAGCAAGGAAGCTGGTAGATCTATCTAATTGCCTTGATCTATTTAATTGCTTGTGTAATCAAAAAATGGTTCAAACTGCTAGAGTGTGGCTAACATTGGATGATATTCTTACTTTCACACTGGAAGTTAAATGGGGTGCTACTGCTTAGCAAGTAGTTCAGACTCCAAACGATGGGGCAGATGTAGCATACTGAGCCGAAGGTCACTGAGAACCCCTTTTAGCATAAGAAAAAGAACCTCTGCACTGTTGAAGAAAAATATCTTGCATGTGTGCAAAATGTTAAGCTGGCCATGCACCTTACAATTATCCGCAGATTTTCTGTGGTCAGATGGAAAAGGTGCAACTGATTCCTCCATCCACGCTAAACTGTGTGGATAGAGTAATCTCCACCTGGGCCAATCTGTTGCACTTTTTCCATCTCACCATAGAAAATCTGCAGATAATTGTAAGGTGTATAGGCACCTTTACGCATTTTCCTATCTTTTAATTTTTTGGCATACTTATTAACTTTACACTTTATAAACTGCTCTGCCTAAAACTACCCTTGCACATGAAATAAGAAAGAAGAGGAGGAACTAAGTGGTATTAGTTGTGATTTACATTTATGAAGTGTGACAAAAGTTTATGCCAACTTACTATGACTACGGTGAGGTATTGCCTTCCTCCAGCCCAGGCAACTAGCCATACATGGAGAGCTATTTAGTGCTCAAACAAACAAGTGAAAGCCAAGAGCAGACTTTTGCTCATCGGCCATGTACACGTCAAATAAATGAATTATCATGAGTAAAATGACTCCACAGTACTTGCTTATAAACCAAAGTGCCAGGATTACTGTTTTATATGTACTCAGCCATGTTTAAGGCAGATAATATAAAAAAACAGCTAAATATTTATGAAATGTAAGTTTTTTACACACCAGATTATGATTACGTCAAAGGGAGTAAAAAGAAAGATTCCACAGCTTTCACAGTTTAAATATACTCTTTATATGTATGGCAGGGGTTTGTGACTCACATAAAAACATTAACCAGGCCATCCATATGGAACCAAGAAAAATAGGATTTTTTTTAACTTATTGTAAAAACCTTTTCTTGGAGTCCACTGAGGGACATAGGTATTCAGATACAGTTGGGTCATATTCCTGCCTATGGGATGATTAGACCCTGGCAAACAAAAAACAAAAGCCAGCCCTGAGTAACTCCTCCTCTATCTAGCATGGCTCAGTTTGTAGCAAGCAGTACCAAGTGCATGAACAGAAAACACAGAGGAGTGGGACTTGTGTCCCTTAATGGACTCCAAGAAAGGATTTTATGGTATATACAAAAATTGTATTTTCTTTCTTGTCCATTAAGGGACACAGGAATTCAGACACAGTCGGGACATCCAAAAGCTGTACAACAGAGGGGGGAGTAACACAGTAACAGGTATCACAGTAAAAGGTCCACTGAAAAATATTGGGGATTGTCTGCAGCCCAGGAGTCACCTAAGGGATGCGAGGTGAATAAATACATACAAAAAGGAACACCAAACATGAGCCAACAAGAAGCTGATTAACCACAGCGCTGTGCAAATTGTTGGCACTATATAAATCCTGTATAATAATAATAATAATAACAACCAGAAGCCACAAAAACAACACATTTTGGGAAGAAAATCCCCAGAAACTGAGGGCAACAAGAATTTTAGGGACAACCCCCAGAAGGAACAGGTCCCAAGAGGTAACCTAGAACATAACAGGACCAGTTGAGAAAGACCTGCCGGTCTTTGAGAAGGCGAAAGACATTACATGCCTAAGCCTTAGGATTAAGGGGATGGAACGTACGCGACTAAAGGGATTGCCAATCTTGCTAAGCAGACATTTTAGTAACATTTTAGACATTTAGTAACTGCAACACAATTGCCCACAACAAGTGTTTAGTGACTCCTAAGACCACTAGAAAACTCCACAAAATCAATGTGACTGAAGGGGTAGGGTGCAGGGGAGACACCCACACAAGGGTAGGCAGAAATGAAAGTCAGACCTTAGCCCCAGATTGGTGAGCCAGGAATCAGAAAGAACTGAGGATGAAGCTAATAATCCTCTCTGACACCCAGAGGTGTTGCTGGGACCTTGCAGAAGGATCCTGATGGGCCTGCCTAACCCTGAACATTAGCCATGGATCTAAGAAGCTGATTCCCCCAGATCCAAAAAAAGAATCAACAGTCATGGAGTGAGGGACATGAACCTTTACAGAACCATTAAGAGCAATCACCTCATTAAGGGTAGAACAATGCAAGGCATCTGATGAACTTTCTCAAGAGGATGTGGATCAGCCAGTGAAGGAGGACTTTTGCTCAAGTGGACAAGTTCCACAAAGTCCTCCAGGCATACTCTATCCCTAGTAGAGGTTATCTGCAGCAAAAAAAATAGGATTTTCAGCCTGCTGACAATATAGAGATCCAGGGCCCTCCAGCAATTATCCCCATCTGCCAAGTAGGCTCTGAGGTGCACCAAGTGCAGAGGTTACCGGATAAAGAAAACACAATTTCCAAGGAATTCAAGTCCACTGTGAGCTTGTTTCTATTTTGTGCAGCAGTCTCAGGACTTTAATGTAAAAGCGATCTGGGCAGCTGTAGAACTTGTTAGCCCCCTTGTGATAGCAATAAAGTTATGTGAAATAAACTTAAATTATATTTAAATAAAAAATTTAAAAGCATTCCCGTCATCCCAAATGGGGGATGCAAACACACGCGCTGGGTGCACACCTGTATGTAAACTATGGTTGCACAACACATATTGGGTATCACTGCGAATGCTGCAGAAATGTTAAGATTGTATAAAATGTTAGTTATTGGGTTTCGATCTACTTAAACTACACTACTGCAAATAACTGAGGTTCCATATTTTGTACAGTCTTGTTCAGAAATCATTATTTCCCACTGTACATTGGCACAACAGGTTATTGCTCTATTAGAAGAAGTGTCAGTAAAGAAAACTTGGAAATGACCAAATCAACTCTAAACATGTAAATCAACAGAATTGCTGTTTGTGTGAAGGTGTGTGTAGGTATCTGAACAACTTCAATCGACATGTTTCATCAAATTACAATATTGACCACACGCCACTATATATATTCTGACTGCGGGTTTTATCAAACATCACGATCTCAAACCACTTTCAAAATAGAACATGCCTGTGCCATCCTGATCTTGGAGGATTATAGTTTACTCTTCGGCTAGAATTGGCTACAATGCACCCTGAGGAGTCTTAAAATTACTGTATTAATATGACCGGGACAGGATTTTACACTAGGTAAAAGGATCCTCTTTGCCAAGCAATTTGCCTATTGGTGGTTGATTTTTATTAAACTAGCATTCTGATGTACACAACTTTGAGTAAAGGTGCCCATACACCTTACGATTATCAGACGAAACTTTTCGTCCGATGATCGAATAGTCGTACGATTTTCGTACGGCAGCCCCATCCTGCCCCGATGATCGCAAGATTAATTTAGCTGTAATTAACGAAAAGCACCTGGACGAAATGCGGTAAATGATTTGCCGTATTTTCGTTAGAGCAAGCGCAGTGTAGATCGTACGACTTTTGACGGACGGAAACGCCAGCAATCTTACAAAAATCGTACGATCTAGCAAAGTTTTCAAACATGCTTGACCGTCAAAAGTCGTACGATTGTACAGTACTGTCTGTCGGACACTGCAATGCACACATACGATTATCGGCCGAAAAGTCGATTGCATACGAAAATCGTCCGATAATCGTAAGGTGTATGGGCACCTTTACAGTATTCTCACTGATTGGATAATCCTAAAACAGTAATTATATGAGAACTTAAGTGCACTACACAAGGGAATATAATATATAATACATAAATTAAAATGCTTATTTGAAAAGCTCACAGTATCTGTATTCCAGATTGATATGTTGTTACGTAAAGCTGTCCTTTATAACAGTTTATAATCTAAATGGATCAGTAAGGCATGTCATTACCAAATAACTCAGTTTCAGTCAAAATTACCTCTTCCTTGCCGTAGATAAAGCATGCTGATGTTCTCTGGCTGTGATTACGATTGCACTCGGTTCATGAATCTACAGGCGAAGGAAAGTCACCTGTTAAAGGAGAACTATGGGGTCAGTGTTTTTCCCCATAGTTCTCCTTAGGGTAACGGGAGGACACAAACTAGCGTCCTCCCGTTACCCTAAGCTCAGTATACCGGGAGCTACAGCTCGCGGTATACTGAGACGCCGCAGCCGGAGCGGATCACGACGTAGATGACGGGTTCCGCCCAGCTGCGTGAGTGACAGCTGGCTCTGCCTATCTAGAGGCAGAGCCAGCTGTACCCGCCCCCTCCCCCGTCCGTTCCGCCAGTCAGCGCTGGCAGATCGGAGCGGGGAGAGGGGAATCCAGGCCCTCCCCCTGTCACGGCAGAGAGCCGTGACAGGATCGAGAGGTGAGCGAACCTGGTATGTGTTCGCTCACCTCCCGATCTACTGAGCCGACCTGTGACAGTCTCATTGTCACAGGTCGGCTAGAACTATGAGGTGAGTGGAAATCACTCATCTCATAGTTCTCCTTTAAATTGTCATTACTCACATATCAAAATATCTTCAATATGTTTTTATTTAATATGTTATGATTTATATACATATACTTTTGGAATTCTCCCTAGAAGCAAGCAAACCTTGACTTTCATTACAAATATTCCCTTTCTGTCTGTCTACACCATCAGAGATGTAGTTATCTATGATCTATGATTTGCCATAGCCTAAAATAAGATGCGAGATGTGATCCCTGATCATGCTGCACAAGCAAAAAGTGTATATTTAAATAGAGCAATGACAAGTTTGAGATGAACACACAAATAAAGAAGCCATACGGTGTATCTAAAGGCCAGTGTCTGTGTTAATTAGCAATTACTTTAAGACGCAGTAAATTAGCAGAAAATTGAGGGGGGGGGGGTTAAAATATTAGGAAGGGATAATCCTCAAAAACAAGGAAGATTAGAAGGCAAACCATCACTCAAATTCAACTGAAAAGCAACCTAAAGGTACCCGTTGACATATCAACTTGTGATCAATTTAGGTGCAAGTGATCACAAGCAAGCAACTTTATCATTGATTAAAATAGCAATGAACGCAATACAAACGTCATTGTTCCGCAATTTGGGATGGAATAAAAATATAACAAAAATACAATCTATCAGTTATAAATGTAAACATTAAATGCTCACTTAATTGTTCTGCATTATAATTGGTTCACCCAGCACAAGATAGGTGTATAATCATTCAGAATAGGTCAACAAGACAAAAAACAAAAGTTCGTAAGAAAAAAATCCTGTCAGAACGTTCGATAATGCCATAAGAGACTTGACGACTGTCGTTCGAAATTGCATTTGATTTTGATTTTCATTCAACATTCGATTTTGGAATGAATTGAGTTTTCTGAATGAAAACCACATTCACTGTTAGAATTTCGTTTGATCGAGAATTTTTTTTTCTAACATGCGCCTTCCATTGTTTTTGTCACTGTGGTCGAAATGGATCATTGACGTCTGTGCATCAACTATTAGAATGTCGAAGTAACGTTCTGAAATCGATTTAGTTAATTTGAAATTCTAACCGTGTATACCCTACTTTACACTCAACACCACACCTGTATGGTCCCTCCCCCAACCACCTGCGCACTCCCTTTCATCCCGCTGTAACAACAGCACTCAACCCCCATCCTTTGTCCTTCACCACTGTTCTTACAGAAACACCTCCCCATGTCACCATCAGGCCTGCACAGCCTCACCACCATTGCTGCAGTTCCACACCCCTGCTTTCCCCACAATGCTTGTTCCCACACACTGTCCCACTCTCATCATAGTTACATAGTTAGTCAGGTTGAAAAAAAGACACAAGTCCATTGAGTTCAACCTACAGAGATAAAAGGAGAAAAAAGAAAAAAACTAAACTAAAAAGAACGCTATGTCCACCGTTGCCCGCAGTTGATCCAGAGGAAGGCAAAACAAACCCTATAAAGCATGGTTCAATTTGCTCCAACAGGGGAATACAATTCCTTCCTGATCCCATAAGGCAATCGGATATTCCCTGAATCAACAATCTCTGGTGCTTAATATACCTATAATAACTCAATATCCAGTAATATTCTGTGCATTTAGGAATACATACAGATTTTTAAATACATCTAGATTTTTTTTTTGCAGATCATACCTGCACAAATTCTCTCCCAGTTTCATCACTGCATCTGCACACTCTCTCACTACTGCAGCCCACCCCTCCCAACATGGCATCTGACCCCTATGCTTCTCCCTATGTTCTAGACCCCCCCACACACTCACTACCATGTATGCACACACCCATCCCACCCCTTTCACCCCCAGCTTAAACACGTCACTGTGTCTGCCCCACCCTTCTTTCAGCAATGGGCTTGCATGTCCCCCTCCCTTTGGCATCAACACAGCATCACCCATTCCCCTTTCATTCTCATACCTGCTAATAGCTGAATCCCCAGTTCTTTTCATTGCAGCTGCCACCGTCCCAACACCCTTTGCTCTCACCACTGCACTTGCCAACCCTAAAACAGGCACACTTTTGCTAGTGACATCTCAGGCCAAAGTCCCGGCCCCCAAATAAAAACTACCTGCACAGCTAAGGAAGGGATAATCCTCAAAAACAAGGAAGATTAGAAGGCAAACCATCACTCAAATTCAACTGAAAAGCAACCTAAAGGTACCCGTTGACATATCAACTTGTGATCAATTTAGGTGCAAGTGATCACAAGCAAGCAACTTTATCATTGATTAAAATAGCAATGAACGCAATACAAACGTCATTGTTCCGCAATTTGGGATGGAATAAAAATATAACAAAAATACAATCTATCAGTTATAAATGTAAACATTAAATGCTCACTTAATTGTTCTGCATTATAATTGGTTCACCCAGCACAAGATAGGTGTATAATCATTCAGAATAGGTCAACAAGACAAAAAACAAAAGTTCGTAAGAAAAAAATCCTGTCAGAACGTTCGATAATGCCATAAGAGACTTGACGACTGTCGTTCGAAATTGCATTTGATTTTGATTTTCATTCAACATTCGATTTTGGAATGAATTGAGTTTTCTGAATGAAAACCACATTCACTGTTAGAATTTCGTTTGATCGAGAATTTTTTTTTCTAACATGCGCCTTCCATTGTTTTTGTCACTGTGGTCGAAATGGATCATTGACGTCTGTGCATCAACTATTAGAATGTCGAAGTAACGTTCTGAAATCGATTTAGTTAATTTGAAATTCTAACCGTGTATACCCTACTTTACACTCAACACCACACCTGTATGGTCCCTCCCCCAACCACCTGCGCACTCCCTTTCATCCCGCTGTAACAACAGCACTCAACCCCCATCCTTTGTCCTTCACCACTGTTCTTACAGAAACACCTCCCCATGTCACCATCAGGCCTGCACAGCCTCACCACCATTGCTGCAGTTCCACACCCCTGCTTTCCCCACAATGCTTGTTCCCACACACTGTCCCACTCTCATCATAGTTACATAGTTAGTCAGGTTGAAAAAAAGACACAAGTCCATTGAGTTCAACCTACAGAGATAAAAGGAGAAAAAAGAAAAAAACTAAACTAAAAAGAACGCTATGTCCACCGTTGCCCGCAGTTGATCCAGAGGAAGGCAAAACAAACCCTATAAAGCATGGTTCAATTTGCTCCAACAGGGGAATACAATTCCTTCCTGATCCCATAAGGCAATCGGATATTCCCTGAATCAACAATCTCTGGTGCTTAATATACCTATAATAACTCAATATCCAGTAATATTCTGTGCATTTAGGAATACATACAGATTTTTAAATACATCTAGATTTTTTTTTTGCAGATCATACCTGCACAAATTCTCTCCCAGTTTCATCACTGCATCTGCACACTCTCTCACTACTGCAGCCCACCCCTCCCAACATGGCATCTGACCCCTATGCTTCTCCCTATGTTCTAGACCCCCCCACACACTCACTACCATGTATGCACACACCCATCCCACCCCTTTCACCCCCAGCTTAAACACGTCACTGTGTCTGCCCCACCCTTCTTTCAGCAATGGGCTTGCATGTCCCCCTCCCTTTGGCATCAACACAGCATCACCCATTCCCCTTTCATTCTCATACCTGCTAATAGCTGAATCCCCAGTTCTTTTCATTGCAGCTGCCACCGTCCCAACACCCTTTGCTCTCACCACTGCACTTGCCAACCCTAAAACAGGCACACTTTTGCTAGTGACATCTCAGGCCAAAGTCCCGGCCCCCAAATAAAAACTACCTGCACAGCTAATATGCATATATGCAAACTGTTCTTCCACACCTCTAACATACAGCATGTCCAGATGGTGACCTTGCTATTCAGAACTGCAGCTTCCTTGTTACCTGTTTGCTCACTGGAACCAGTGCAAAGCTGTAGAGTGTAGGCAAAACTTATTTTAGTTTTGGATTGAGTAGGAAGCATAAGAAATCTTAACTTTCCTGCTATTATCTCACTCACTTTTTCTTTTTGCTATGGTCCAATGTTGGGATTAAAAGTGAAAAAAAAATGTTTGAGTTACTACCAGAACAGCATAAGAGGAGAAATCTTCAAATGAATGACGGATTTGAACCATTCCCTACTTTATCTAAATAAATGACTTTGTAGGACTATTATTGTAATTTAATATGAACGCAAAGCAATTATCCCACCACTGTTTTAAAATTTTAAAGGAATGTACAACTGGAATAAAAGCTTATTTTTATATCTGCCTTGAGTTTCTAAAAGGTTCCACCATAGATTTTTTACTGACCCTGGCTGAGCTGAGATCCAGAGCTGCCTGAGATAAAAAAAAAACACTTGGCTGTGTTACACACAAACACGTGGAACCTGCAAGCTCACATTTACTTTACACTTGCCTGCTATGACTGCTTGATAATTTATTTAATTCATTTTCGATTATTGTTAGGCTGCTCCAAAGTTAGGTACAGCCAATAAGAACCTTAGTAACACTGATCCTGAAATGCTGATCCTGCAACATTTTAGCACAGATGTCACTAAAGGCTTCTGATCGTTCCCACAACGATCAGAAGCCTGAAACAATGTTTCAGAATAGAAACATGTAGCTAAATGCTTCTGTGCTGAAACATTTAGCAAAAAGCCGGTACACATCAGGATTTCCTAATCCCAATGTGCTCTGGCTGCTCAACAGTGATAGCAAGTGAGGGTTAGTTCACACCATATGCAGTGCGTTCCGGTCCGATTCTGCAGTGCGGTCCGATCAAAATGCTGCAAGCACTATTTTGATCGCACCGGACTGCACTGCAGGCACAATGTGCCTTGCGATCCCGTGCAAGCGATCGCATTGCGGCCGGAGGGCGTGGCTATGGTGCAGGAGGGGCCTGCCACGCCCCCTCCTGCCCGGCAAAAAAGAGAGCCGGCCGCAATGTAATGCAGTGCTTTTACTTTATACAACCACAGACAACCATATATAAGAGCCCTAAGCAAATCCTTTTTTATTTTTTAACTGACTTTTTCAGAGCATGGAAACAAACAATTGAAACTCTGCTGCAAACTATTGTAATCATGGCTGTAATTCATATTTAACCAAATAAAACACTGATGAGAAATACTCTGAAATATGATTAGAATCTAAAAAGGGATGCAAAGTTAACATTAAAGTAACAGTAAAATACAACTGTATGAACAGCAATGCAAAGCTTATGTCCGCCAAACATGTATTGAAAAGGTAAAAATGGCTTTGTAAATACCCTTTTTTCTTTCTCTCATCGTGGTCACATAACCGCTTGGTCCCCATTTCACCCCTATCAGCTCCATGAGCAGGAGGTGGAAACTACTCATGGACTTCTGCTGGGCAGGAGTTCAGAAAGCACACGAGCGGTCAGCCTCAGGACTGCTATATATTATTAAAAGGGGCCGGGGGTGGCAGCCGCACTGCTTAAAGTAGTATTAAAGTCACACTAGCAAGCAGTAGATATATGCAGAAACATTAAAATAAAATAAAAAAAGTTACCAAATAGGTAAATACTTACTTCTGCCTGCGCCGCTTGCTCCCGAATGTAGAACTGTAGCTTCTCGAGTGGCTGTACAGGAGGATGAGTGCGTGCGCATGCGGAGTGGAGATCACGAATGGGGAGAAGAGGAGAGACACAGTGAGAGTCAATGCACGCAGCCATGAGCGTGCACCCTGAACAGATACCGTGGGACATGAAGAGACAGCAGTCTGCGCTGGATCAGACTGGCACCAGCGCTGGAGGGACCCCTGAAAACTACTGGAAGGAAGAAGATGATCGAATCAAGAGGCATCATCCAAGGTAAGTCCTAGCAGCAGCATTAAAATGGGGGGGGGTGGAAGGGAGAGAGTTTAATGTCAGTTTAAAAAACATGCTGCTCTAGCTGCTGCCCTGCCATGTGACCCAAAGCACAGCCTGAGGCAAAAAGCTCAGGTCGCCTCATTGAAGGGACAGTCCTGGTTGAGGTCACAGTTATAAACATTGTGCAGGTATAAAAGAGTGAGAGAGAGAGACTGACTTTCAATCACTTTTTACGTCACTTGTGCCGCAGCCTCCCTCCCTGGTTCCCGACACAATCTGTGACACATTAGAGACCCTGTCTCCATAACAAGTACCTGTCACCTGCCCAATGCTAACACATAGTGGGGTTGTTAGCCCCCTTATGACAGCAATAGAGTTAAGTTAAAAAAAAACAAAAAAAAAACATAAAATACATTAAAAACTGCGCACACAAACAAAGATTGCGCAACACATACTGAATGTTGCCGCACATACTTGTGTGAGACAAAATAAGGTCCCTCATTTATGGCTATACTGATGAGCTGTAGAAGCATTTAAAGTGTCACCTATTGGACTGTTAGTTTTACAAGTAAAGCAGGTAAAATGCTGTTTATGTTCAGAAGTCTCATATCCTGCTTTTTTTTCCGTATCCCCAGAGTTTTACAGAGACTTTACGGCCATTTAAGTATATCAAATATTTTTATAGATATTGACTTGCTGGCTCAAAAATCAGATCCTGAACAGTATTTGAACATTTTTCATTCCATTTAAGTGAAGTTATAGTCTGCTTTGTCAGAGAACTTTGCAGCAATATTTCATTCTCTTTGATCATAAACTTTACAAACAAGTGTCATAGCTTCATTAGGGAGGAATTGGGGTCAAGAGGGTCCACAGAACAGTTTTGTTCTGACATGTTCAAGGGCAACAGTTACACCGTAGGCAACACACAATAAATCTAAAATAAGGGTATATAGTTGTTCACAATAGAATTCAAAGTTGTGTTTTTAGCTAATACACAGAAGAGAAGCATTAAACATTTGCTAACCAGGACAAGTATATTTAAACAATCAAAAGAGGCAACAGCAAAAGCAAAATTATAAACACTACCACAGATACTTCATTTTATTTTCATGAAATGACATTAGGCATTAATAAATGTAAGTGGCCAGTTCTCGGCATCTAATGTCCTGACGATAACTAAAATAACTGACATATTTATTTACAGGACATTAAGCAGTACCTGCTTTATATTGATAATATGCCAGATGTTCTTAAATCTAGGGAAATCAAACATTTACCCCTTCTTTTTACTTTCTCCTTAACAAAGAGATGAAATACATGATATATTTAGTTTTATGACACAAGTTTCTCTAGTTTTATAATGTTATTATATATATATATAATTTACAATTACTCTAATTCTAAAAAAAAAAAGATCACTCAGCACAGAGGCGACTAGGGTGACAAGTCTCCTCAACAGGAAATGCTGCCGCTGTTATAAGACAACATGTCCTGATAAATTGGCATATTAAAGAGGAAGTCCCATAGTAATGCTAAGGAAACTTTCCTCCTTTAAAAGAAAAGAACAAAAGCTGCTGGGAGCACAGTTTTAAGAAATAAGTGCTCCAGTTCGGAGACTTAGCTTCTGTATCCTTGCACACACTAAGGCCTGGTTCACACCTGGGCGTTTTGTAGCGCGTTCGAACGCTCTGCAAAACGCTCAAACACCGAAATCCCATTGTTTCCTATGGGTATGGTTCACACCTGGGCGTATTTCAGCCCGTCTGAACGCGCTACAAAACGGCCTACGGCCAAAGAAATACAGGAGCTTCTTTGGGGCGTTTTTGTCGCGCGTATCCATTGGGATACAGCCAGGTAGCCCTTGGAAACGCGCGTTTGTTGGGTGTTTTTTTTTACAGCGAATTGCAGTAAAAACGCACGACACGAAACGCGCAACAAACGCGCATATTCGATACGTCTAGGTGTGAACCCAGCCTAAAGGAAGCCATATTAGTGGGTCATACCAATATTAATTCTGTTAAAAGGAAATATTAACATTGCCTAGTCAATAATGGGTCTAGGTTCTGTTGGATATTAGAAGTAACATTCAATACATAACAAAGGTTTTCAACCAAAAGTATGTGTATACCAGGCTTACTTTTAATGGGTAAGGGGAGTTAAAAGGAGTTAGTTATGCAGTATAGTATAAAGGTTTAGTTTTAGCAAACAATTAGATTCAAATCTAGTTTGGAAAACATTTATACATTAACTAGGGGATATCAGAAGTAAATGTACACATGCCAAGGGGTGCTTGGCATTGCATAGAAAAGGGCTGCCACACCAGGTCCCATCTTGCCCACTGAAGCCAGGGGCAGGTCCAGCTCATCACTGACAATTGTATTTGAAACAAATAGATGACAGGACAGCAGCAAATCGATTGATCTTCTTCACTGGATAATTATTATGATTAAGCGTTTTGCGTGAAAGATGTAAGGGATCTTGTCTCCTGTGTAACAGGTTTTATGCTTCAATAAAGAAGTCTCAATAATATGGTGGGGTACTTGATATTAGAGGGGTTCTTTCTTTCAAATCTCCAAAAAGTAAAATCTCCTGCAAACAAGAACTGTTTTACTTACCCCTTCTACGGTTCGCGCTGCTGATTGCTGCTGTATTGCAGAGAAAATGTGCCTTGATCCTTTATAATATGTATAAAGATCCTTTATAGTCAACATGTGGACACAAAATGTAAATGGCCGCTTACAGTGTATAGATGGCATCGGCAAGTGTCTGCATGTCCTCTCTTATTTTCTTTTGCAGTGTATCTACAGTATAGCCCAAGTGCTCTTTCAGTTTCGATTAAGTGTGAAAGGGTTAGCCTTCCTGTCAGGTTTTTATTTCTTTGTGCCCCCACTGGGGCGATTCTCCCTATTTGTCCTGGTGGCCACTGTCACTGAGAAAAAAAAGTGATCATTTTCTTTTATATAGAATGATTGTTTTTCTACCTCCTGGTCCTCTGTGATGTAATGTGCCCAAGCATTGCATCCTGTGAAGGTTAGATCAGCAGAGCATTGCTGGGAAATCTCATCTGTATTCACATGAGATCTCAGGGAAAGCCATATCCCTCCCCTGAGATGATGTGCATGGTCACATGTCCTAGTCACATGTGCCAGAGTTCCAGGAAGTAAAGTGAGATATATTAATCCCCCCTTAGTAAACATGGCCAGCATGAGAAGAATGGGGAGGAAAAAAGTAATAAGATATGCAATTATCTAGAAGTATCTGTTTGTGGATTGTCATTACTAAACATTTCTGAAGGTGTCTTTTAAAGATATGTGTAAATTCCTCTTTAAGACAATCTTAAAAAAGTGTACAATTACTGTGAAGTAATGCAACTTGTCTGTAGCCTATATCTTTTTTTATTATTTCTTATAAATTTACCCACAAGCTACCCAGATCGCTGGCTCTGGGCTGCACCCCGCTGCCGCCTATGCATTAGTGTTCCCTCATCACTGTGATGGGAGCTTTCAAAATCCAGTGGTGGGTAGCAGGAAGGGGCTGGCTAGAGATGAAAATCACGCAAGCTGTTTTCCATAATAGAGCACCCATTTTTTAAAGCTTTTGGGACACTATAAAGAAAATCAGGAAAGACATTTAGACACCTTGCAGTGTCTTCTATACACTGAGTTGCCGTTTGATATTTTTCCTATACACTATGGTGCATGGTACATTTGTGTAGTTAGACCCTTAGTTGCTGATTTCTAATTAGTTTCCATGGTTACTGCTCTCTTCACCATAATGTATTTAAAAAGTAAGACGTAAAATACAAAAGGGCCTTGAGACAGGGCATCTTTTAATGTGAACAGATGTAAAAACAAAAAAATAGCAGTTATATGTTCGGAAACATTTTTCCAAAGCATCAACATTATTGCTTGTTCTCACGTAACAGAATTTCTCTTTTTAATTCCTTGAAAGATTAGTTAGTGACTCATTGTGCAGAACATCAACATGAATTAAAACGAGAGTGAGCAACTTAGGGGGCGTCAGCCACTATACTGTACAGGCTAATTATAGCTATACCCATACTGTATTTATATATAGGGGCAAATGATGATCAGCAAACAGCCACTCCACTATCAAGATATCGAGGCACTAATTTACGCAAGGGAAAAAGCACCTTACCTGTGTAAACTCTCATTTTTTTAAATCAAGTTTTTGTTTTCATCCTTCCAGCAACCAATGAATACTAACATGGTTATTCACATAAGGGTGAAGAGTTTGGAGAAGGCAGGAGAAGTGAACAATCTTGGACAACATAGCTGAACTGGAAAGTGAGCTGGATTGGAGAATTTTTCCAAATTAGCTATTTGGGCCTAGATTGTTCACTTCTCCGGCCTTCTCCAAACTCTTTACCCTTTTGTGAATAGCCCTGTTATTAGATATCACTCAACCCTTTAAATGTAACCCTCTTTAGTTATAAAAAGTATTTGTGAGTGATCGCTTGGAGACGGAGGCATTTTAAAGGATTGTGTCATAATGAGCAACTGCTGAGAAGGTGCCACAACTAAGCAATCAAATTAGCATCTAAAAAGCTGGAAGGTCATGCAAAGTGCAAAATTACAGATATGTCACTTCCAGATACACTGTCTGGTTTTGACTAACCCACATTTACAAAACTGTCAAATGAACTAATCCTAAAAAATATATCATGGACCCAATATGACCCTGTCCCCTTGCAAAAATGTACTCACTTTAAAATACCCATTTCTAGCAACATTTGATTAGGATGGACTTCAATAAGTGACTTTGCAGCATACAAATGTCTGAATCCTAAAATATATAAATATGCTATAATTTTCCTTTAATAATAGAATATATTGTAAATAGTCTCCTGGTGCAGAATGAAAAAGCACTTTGTGCCATTTACTGACTGTAAAGGATGATCCCTACAGGAATCATTTTATGACATTGCATACTTTTTCTCTCAAATGTTGGCACAGCACTTAAGACAAACATACTGCAGACGTTCTGCAGTAACATTTCAAAGTGATTTTCAGGACTGCAGAAAATCTGAATTAATGGACATTGCAGCTCATTTATACACTCTTCTAAAATAGATATGAGCAATGACCGGAGCTCACTATGGGGGTACTACACAACAGTGGAAAGCACAAAGGTACAAATGATATAAATTTTGCATACAAAACACAAATATAACCATAAGCTTATACTCTGAATATCTAATCTTGTCAGGCAATGGCCACTGTTTGACCATTTCTCACTCCCCCAAAAAACCCAGCACAGCACATATCATGAAGTAAACTGTCAGGAGCACACTGTGCACTTGGGTAGACTGAGGCCTAAGGTATCGTGCAAGTCTACAGGAAGGGCAGTCCTTGCCTTCTACTTTATTTAAGCCAAAATCAAACAGACCTTTCTTATCTCAGTGTGAGTCTGAGAGAAAGTAAGAAAGTTGATAAAACAGTGAGCACAATACCATGAATATCAGGGGGAAACAATCTGGTCTCTTAATTTATTCTTCTAGCTGTGTGTTCTCATTAATATCGCATGAATATGGAATAATTGCAGTAGGTCTTATTATCACAGCTAATCCAATATACTCTTAAAAATACAAGCCTAATATATATATTGGCCTGTATGCTCAACCTGTAGACAATCAGGCTTCACACTATACACACAAAGATTTCAGCAGATGTATTGCATATGGAGAGATTTCTAGCAAGTAATACAATGTTAACAATTTTTCAAGTGTCTAAAGAGGAAAATGAAGTCGTTCGCTATGATTGTACAGATAAAATGATTGCGGTATGATTTGATCTCCACACGTCAGCTCAGAAATGTAAATACTTGAAACAAGGTGTTTCTTATGTTACTAAAGCACATAGAACAGCTTAAATTAAAGGCAGTATAAGCAGAAGAGAAGCCATCTGTTATTCATAGTTCATGTTATGCTCTGGCTCTTTGCCCTCCTCTCAGTACTCCGACAGATCCTGACTTGTGCAAGCAACACACTGTATGCAGCAGACTGCAGCAAACTCTTCTTCCATTCAGGGACACTAACAAATCCTCTTACCTGCTACATCACTGGTTATTCCTCTGCACTGTCTACCCACAGCTCCTTCAGACATAGCAGCATCTTTATGGCTACACTTTATCTGCAGCATATG
This sequence comes from Nanorana parkeri, assembly GCF_000935625.1. Taxonomy (NCBI): domain Eukaryota; kingdom Metazoa; phylum Chordata; class Amphibia; order Anura; family Dicroglossidae; genus Nanorana; species Nanorana parkeri. The sequence goes on from NW_017308036.1 coordinate 200,425, forward strand.
CTGACCTGTCCCTTTCCTTTTTTTTATTTGGCACGCGCAGAGATGCTTTGCCCTTCCAGGGGATTTTCCCATCAGATGATGAAGCAGAGAGAGAGATGGCTTGTACAGTGTCGCTGAAAGACTGCAGCCCTTCCTTCCTATCCCTCCCAGTCCACAGCAACCAATCACCTTCGAGTTCCTTATTCCTCCCTGCAATGCACTGGCTCGTAGGCTCTGACTGACATTGCAATACAGCAGAAATAGTGTGCAAAAACAACAGTGCATCCATACTGATGAAAATGGCATTTCCTTTACAGACTCTCCGTGTCACCTCCATTAGAATAAGATGATAGCATCTGCATCACTACTGCAGGGGTAGGCAACCTTCAGCCTTCCAGCTGCCTCTGCTGCTGCTGAAATACAACTTGCAGAATCCTCAGTGATTGCTTGAAGGTGATGGGGACTGTAGCTCAGCAACAGCTGCAGTAAAAAGGTTGCTGGTCTCCGTCCTGCTGAGTAAACACAGAGCTTCCTGCACCATATCTGAAATTGCAGATCACCATTAACAGCAATTTACCATCGATGCTGCAGAGACTGCAGCCAATATGCTTCATTCACTTTGCCGGAGCTTTTTTGTATTTTTTTTCTAATCACTTCCATTACCTGCATATTTGCTAGACACAGATTTGTTTAGGTTGTTCCTTGCTGGCTAATTCGCATCATTTTTAAAGAATTTGTTTTTAAGGGTTGGTCTACTGCACATATAAACAGATGATTTTACTTTTAGGTTTAATACAACAGTGGGGGAAAAGATAAGTGAAAGTGTTGCCCAGAGCAACCGGATTGCAACTGTTATGCTGCATGTAAAATCTCAAGCACTGCTTTTAAGTATTTACAGAAAACCATTTTAATGTAATCTTCTTTTCGGTACATTTTATCACCTACATTAACGAAAGGAACACTTCTGCTTTTCTCACAATACATCTAGCACCTACAGATGTGGTAAAATAAGAGCATGGAGAGTTCCACAAATAAGCTTTTCTTTCCTCTATCCTACTTCTAATGCAGAGATATATTCAAATGGTAACTTGGTAGCGCTCTTGTAGTGATGGATAAAAAGGAGCAATGCAAGGTCAGAGATAATCACCTTTCTTCATTAACATGTGCCACCAGGTTCTCTCTCAGTGCTGCTCTTGTGATCAAGAACCTAGACCAGGGGTAGGCAACCTTGGCACTACAGCTGGGGAACTACAAATTCCATCATGCCTCTGGGAACCGCGCCCGTGGCTGGCTGGCTAGTCTTGCAGTGCCTCATGGGACTTGTAGTTCCACAATAGCTGAAGCCCCAAGGTTCCCTACCTCTGCCCTGGGCATTTAAGTGCATGATCTGTGGTAAATGTAAAGGTCTGAATTTTGATTGCCTGCTCCTTTCCCTTAGCAGAGATCACATATCCACATGACTGGTACTCGAGAGACACTACAGCAAAAAGGGTTAGTATTTTAACCCTTCTGCTACTCAGTAGCTAGCTATTCATCACAAGAACAGCTGAGATGAATAAACAGTGTACATTCTAAGTAACAGAGTAAGACTTTCCACCTACATAAGTCTACATAAGCAGCCAGCGCTTACTAGCTATATATTTTAAAATACAACTAATATAAACCATCTATTCCTATATATTAGGTAACTACAACTATCTATTCCTATATATTAGGTAACTACAACCATCTCTTACTATATATTAGGTAACTACTACAATCATCCATTCCTATACATTAGGTAACTACAACCATCTATTCCTATACATTAGGTAACTACAACCATCTCTTACTATATATATATATATTAGATAACTACAGGCCCGGCGCTAGCGCAAGGCAAGTAAGGCGG
>NW_017308036.1:203312-208451 GCF_000935625.1 Nanorana parkeri
ATTGCACCTTGCCCACCTTGACTACAATCCTGGCACCAGCCCTGGATAACTACAACCATCTCTTACTATATATTAGGTAATTACAACCATCTCTTACTATATATTAGGTAACGACAACCATCTCTTACTATATATTAGGTAACTACAACCATCTCTTACTATATATATTGGGTAACTACAACCATCTCTTACTATATATTAGGTAACTACAACCATCTCTTACTATATATTAGGTAACTACAACCATCTCTTACTATATATATTAGGTAACTACAACCATCGCTTACTATACATTAGGTAACTACAACCATCTCTTACTATATATATTAGGTAACTACAACCATCTCTTACTATATATTAGGTAACTACAACTATCTCTTACTATATATTAGGTAACTACAACCATCTATTCCTATATATTAGGTAACCACAACCATCTATTACTAAATATTAGGTAACTACAACCATCTATTACTAAATATTAGGTTACTACAACCACCTATTGTTTATGTGACAGACAATTAACCAACAAGTCATTCTTCTACATACAGTACAACAGCGAGAAAAAAAACAATAGTTGCTGCTGTACACATAGGGAGAGTCCTAAAAGAAGATGGAGATTGTTCTCTGAGCATGACATAGGGTGGATACAAATAAATCAGTGTTCATTACTGCGGTTTACTCAGCCCTACAATATTGGACCTCCAGCTTGAATGTGTCTATGTGATACTGTATTTTGCAGCCTTAAGAGATGTGGCTGTTTTATTTGTATTTCTTCTTAGGACAGTTTCCATAAAGGAGATTAGTTTGTTTTCTTGGTGCATTCACAATGACATGCACATTTTGAAACCCAGAAGCAATGCTTGCCACATCCTCAAGCTGTTTTTTAGAGTTGTGTACGTAGACTGTTAAAAAACAGCTTAGAGTAAAGGTGACCATACACTTCACAACCCTCGCAAGACTTTTGTCTTGCAAGGGTTGTAATGTAATTTAAAAAACGTACGATCTGCCCATCTTGGACAGGCAGATCGTACTTGCGATAATCGCAAGCCCGCCCCGCTTGATGAGGTTACTACAAGTAAATATATACCCAACATGCCCAGGATAAAAATTGTGTGTTTCCGTGAAACTGGGACAGAATTCAGTACCCCAAAAAGTCCATAGATGGACTTTTAAAAGCCCCCACAGGTCATCAGTTTAGAGATATAAATAAATATTGGCCCTAGAATTATTGCTCTCACTCTGGCATGTGGGGCGATACCCAACCTGTGTAGCGCAATCGTTGTTTTCGTACGTAGGCTCACCCAACGTGTGTTTACGTGAAAATGCACATGCTTGCTGGGGTGGGGGACTTGTTTTATTATGGTCCATTTTTTATTACATTACAATGTTTTGATTATTTTTACATTTAATCTATTTATTATTATTATTTTTTTAAATTTATTTTTAACTTTACTTTATTTGCTATCAAATAGGAGGGGCTTACAAGACCATCATGTGATAGCATATTGGCAGTGACAGGTACTCTTTAAGGTGATGCTGGGGGTCCAAAAGATCCCTAGTATCACCTTTACACTCTAAATAAGCTATTGAAGTGCAGATCGCACTTCAATAGCTTATAGTTGTGCTTCAGTAGCCAAGCAATGACAGCTATGGGACCGGAAGTGATGCAATACACATCGCTTCCAGTCTTATAGTATGGGGAGGAAATCGGTGAACGGACATTTAACGATCTCCTCCCCAGCTTCCCGCTGACACCTGGCAAGCCGGTCCTGGGCCCGTAGGAGGGGCAGCGGAGCCCTGGAAACAAAGCTGGGGTGTCAGGCTGGAAGGGGAGGGCGGTGTGGGGCGGCCCAGTTACCTGATCGTAGGAGCGATCTGACAATAGCTGAGCCGCCAGAATTGCTTCTACTGTAAAGCCGACGGCCGGCTCTACAAAACTGAACAGACTCCCGGCGGCCAAAAGCCGTCGGGAGTCTGTTTAACCCCTTCAGACTCCATGATGGAATTATCCTGTCATGGGTCGTGAAAGGGTTAAACAGCTAAAGGTGAGCTGAACTGTATTTTCTGTATGCTTGCGTTAAAGTTATTCTAATGTCTTCTTTGTAGCACTTTAAAGTGGAACTCCAGGGGGAAATGTTTTTAGGAGCAGCACATACAAGTTACCTCCAAAGACGACTGTCCTCTGCTCGTAAGGCTGCTTATCACTGTACAAATCCTCTTAATTGCTGCCAGCAGAACTTTTGTTTCAGTGCTGGGATTGACAGTTTAATTATAAGAGAATTTGCATTTACAGTTTTCTCTTGGTTCTCTTGCAAAGTCCTACAAATAACTGTTGATCCTGCTGGAGAAGTCCAACTAATACACCCGTGATGGGGTGGCAATGATACGGGACTGATTTTGAATTCAGTGCAGAGTTGCCACTCTCATATGTCTGCTTGTAATACAGTAGGATGAGAAGACATTGCAGAGGACATATCTATCAGTATTGTCACTGCTGATTTGCATGCCTGTAGCTTGTCAAACAGTGCTGTGGGGAGGAAATGGCAGCAATGAAAAGAGGGCTTGTACAGTAAGAAGCAGCTGTCCAAGCAAAGGATGTTGGTCTTTGAAGGTAACTTATATGACTTGTGCTGCTCCTATTTTTTTTTCTGGTGTTCCACTTTAAGTGCACTTAAAGAAGAACTATGGCTTCCCATTTAAACCAAAATATGAGCTGCAACATTTCATTATAAGTGAATACGCATTTACAGTTTTCTCTTGGTCCTCCCGCAAAGTCCCACAAGTAACTGTCGATCTTGCCAGTAGAATCCAACTAATGCAGCTTCCCCTGATGGGGTGGCAACGATACTGCACTGCTTTTGAATTCGGAGTTGCTACTCTCATGAGCCTGCTTGTAATGCAGCAGGGTGAGAAGATGTTGCAGAGGACATGGCTACCAGTATTGTCACTGTTGATTTACACACCTGTAGCTTGTAAATCACCATCCGTCCACTCCTTGCCCTGCCTGCTGCCCCTGCTGCTGAAAGCCTCCCTCTATATGCTGTAGTGTCTGGGAGGGGAACATGTGAGGCACAAATGAAAGAGGATCTGGCCAAGGCAAGGAAGGTGAAGGAAGTTTTTAGTTTACGTTATGAGGCCTGTGTATCACATAGTATCTGGGTCTAAGCCTTGTTTAGATGTCTATGTATTTGGATGTACTTTTATAGTTCTTAGGGTCCGCTTGCCCCAGCTTTGGGTAAAACCACATATTTACCTAATAGGCAGGACAATGGCAGCCTTTACTAAGCAGTTTCAAATATTCTCACTCCCGCACCTCATCCCTGGCGCCAGTGAGGCCTGCACACCATTCACTTTCATGGAAATGTCTGTCAAAAATGTGAGGAGCTGCACATGGGCTTTCCATTTAAATGAGAGAGACTAGGTGCAGGGGTGTCAAGGTTTTGAAGAATTGCCATGCGGCACTGCTACACTGCTAGAGATGCATTTTAGCATGAATGGTCTATTTGCATAAATATGGAGGAGGGGCCCTTACTAAAACTAGATAATACATATAGATGTTAGCAGACTACAGTGGCTATATGAGTTCCACTTAGGCTAATCTCCTTCATTAACATCTTCTGAAATAAAACCTTTAGCACACAGAAAAAGATGGTGCACTGCCAATAACCAGTCACCAGACTGATAAAGGTGCGTAGTGAAAGAGAAAAGTAAAACACATTAAAGTGGAACTTCAGTCTAGGAGATTTTTTTGGTAGAAAATACTTTTTAACTCTCTTCTGCCAAAACACATCCTGTCCTCATCTCCTAGCATTTTTTGTACATTGCCTTTGCAGTGTAGTATACTCTCAATTTACTCTTACCAACTGTAAAATCTTGAGAATGGAGTCAAGTGCCAAGATAGTGCAACTTCAGTGTGCATGCAGAGGAGTTACATCATCACTGACTGCCCAATGGCTGAAGAAAGAAGACTTGGAAGGCAGAAGAATAAAAATGATGGGCAGGAGGCCAAAGTAAAAAGGTGCCCACACACCTTGCGATAATCGTACGATAATCGCAGGAAATCCCGCGATCGTACGATTATCGCAAGGTGTGTGAAAGCCGTGCCACCTCTACTACTGTAAGGTTGCATGACTTTTATCTTAGGAACATGTTCGAAAACCCGCCGAGCATCATACGATTTTCGGCGGGTGTGTAGCATGGTCGTAAGATAAAAGCCAGACAGGCCGGTGTGCACAAGCGCACACTGCCACTTACCAACTGTAAAATCTTGAGAATGGAGTCAAGTGCCAAGATAGTGCAACTTCAGTGTGCATGCAGAGGAGTTACATCATCACTGACTGCCCAATGGCTGAAGAAAGAAGACTTGGAAGGCAGAAGAATAAAAATGATGGGCAGGAGGCCAAAGTAAAAAGGTGCCCACACACCTTGCGATAATCGTACGATAATCGCAGGAAATCCCGCGATCGTACGATTATCGCAAGGTGTGTGAAAGCCGTGCGACCTCTACTACTGTAAGGTTGCATGACTTTTATCTTAGGAACATGTTCGAAAACCCGCCGAGCATCATACGATTTTCGGCGGGTGTGTAGCATGGTCGTAAGATAAAAGCCAGACAGGCCGGTGTGCACAAGCGCACACTGCCGTTCGGCATTGCGGTCATCGGAAGCCCGCCCCTCAGCAAGTACGATCTGCCTGTCCAAAAGTCTTGCGATGGTTGTAAGGTGTGTGCCCAGCCAAACACTGGGAAAATTAACCTATATTTTCTAGATATGCAGTCCAAATGTAAATATCAAAAAGAGATGCTGGATGTGCCTTAGCGCATAACCTTACTATAGTAGGTAGCATGATTTACATATTGCCATATTATCTCCACAATAGATACTCTTAAGACACTTTGATACATTCTCAGTTATTTTATTTTAAGTAAATGGAAACAAATTACACTTACATACAGGAGGCAATCCAAGTAGTCTGAGGAACAAGTGGTGATTTCTGGTTGGCTGGAGCACTGGTCTGTTTTCCTTGAGGGAAGAAAAACAAAAAACACACATTTAAAAGGGAACTTCATGCAAATATGAAACCCTGCATTTAGTTGATATTTTCTTTCTCTCGCTATTTTATCATTCATATCATTCT
>NW_017308036.1:208502-235416 GCF_000935625.1 Nanorana parkeri
TTTGTAGTCCTCTATAGCCGGTGCCATTCTGCATTCATTGCTATATAATTTTACACTTTTCATTTCACTATATTGCACACCACACTTTCTTTTTTACTTCCACCGCTCCAAGCTTGCTCCTGTGATGGACTGCAATCTCAATACAAACTAGTAGTCCCATCACCGGAGCCATTTTTAAAAATGTATTTTATTTTCTATCCGATTAACCGATTAATCGAACTTAATAATCGGCTAACTAATCGATTTTGAAAATAATCGTTAGCTGCAGCTCTACATGGCATGCCTGTATCTCCCATAGCCTGTTTACCAGCCATGTCCCCACCCAGCCCTGCCCTGATTGACAGAAGCTCTCACTGCCAAATTGCCGGCGCTCCTAGCTGACTAGCCCCCTGCTGTCTAGCAGAAGACATGAAATGATGCCATGCACTTACGCGACATAGGAATAAAAGAGTGAAAACACTTAGAAACAAATGCTTTTTGAAAAATGTAAATTCTAATATGGCATCTAAATAACATATACTGTTTGAGCAGGCAAGTTTGCATTTGAGTGTTCACGTATACTTTAACTGCTTGCCGTTCGCCCATTCTTAAAAAAACGGACGGACGGCAAGCTCCCATTGGCAGGTCACCGTAAATAAATGGCTTTTTTTTCTCTTCACGCGCGTCTAATGCAAACAGCTGTTACTTGCGTCCATATTATATCCATTGCGCGTCACATGTTACATATCGCCGCGAACGTCAGAATGAGAGCAATAATTCTATGTTCATATATATCAATCACTGATGACACTAAACTGATATGCTGTAAAAGCTTTTAAAGCGTCGGCTATGGTCAATTTTGAGTATGGTATTTTTTTGCGATTTAACGGGTGCGCGCAATTTTAAAGCTTGCCATGTTTAGTGTCTATTTCCCTGACGTGACCCCGTCTTTTATATTTTACCAAAAATTTGGGTAATAATAAATGTTTTATTACATAGGGAGAACAGGGTTTTTTTTCAAAATTTTCGGTACTTTTTTCATTATACAGTAAAAAAAAAACCCGTAGTGGTGATTAAATACCACCAAAAGAAAGCTCTATCTGTCCCCAAAAAGTGGTATAAAATTCATTTCAGTAGAGCGTTGCATGACGGAATAAATGTCAGTCAAAGTACCGCAGTGCTGAATACTGAAAAATGGCCTGGACAGGAAGGGGGTATAAACACCCTGGTCAGCAAGTGGTTAAAGACCCCTATTGTTTCCATAAAGAGGACCTGTCAGTGTGCCTGTGCTATCACATAGGGGATTGTAGCGCCCTATGTGATAGCAATAACATTAAGGGGTCTATTCACGAAGCTGCCGAAGGATCTGGCCGTAGCAAATCGGTAAAAGCCTATGGCCAATTTTGGGTATTGTAATTTTTTGAGGTTTCGCGGGCATGCGCAATTTTAATGCTTGACCTGTTTGGTGTCCATTTACCCGGTGTGATCCCGTCTCTTATATTTTACTAAAAAACTGGGTAATAATAAATGTTTTATAATTTAATATAGGGGAAACAGTTTTTTTTTTTTCATTTTCTGTAATTTATCCTTACTATAGTAAAAAATAAAAACCACAGTGATGATTAAATGCCACCAAAAGAAAGCTCTATCTGTCCCCATTCATTTCAGTACAGCGTTGCATGACGGAATAAATGTCAGTCAAAGTACCGCAGTACCCAAAAATAAAATGTATTTCAGTACAGCGTTGCATGACGGAATAAATGTCAGTCAAAGTACCGCAGCGCTGAATACTGAAAAATGGCCAGGACGGGGGTTTAACACCCCGGTCAGCCACTGGTTAATAAAAAAAGAAGGTTTTAGCTGTAGATGAACTTTAAGCTAATATATATGATTTGATTTTAAATGAACTTTCTATTGAGTTGTAAACAAAAAGCATGATATAATGCTACATTTTGCATCAAAGCCTGGCTCTATCACATACAGTAAATGCCTGGAGTATCAAGAGTTTACTGTAAATGTATTTGATTCATTTATGTAGCGCATGGCATACAGCAAATGCCCGGGTTATCAGATACACTATATCTGCAAATGTATTTGACTTGTTTATGCACAATGAATGGCCTTACAGAAATCATTCTTACTAACACACAACAAGTGCAATCTGGTTAAAAGCCACCTGACCTACCAGAATTTTTTAAGGTTGCAAACATAATTGGAGCACCTAAAGAAAACCCACCCAAATGTGGGACGAAACAAATGCACGTAGACCAGTAGTTGTCACCTTTCTTGATAGAGAGAGCCTTGAGTGCAGTCTCTGAGATAACCAACAAAATATTCAGTGAATGTTATGCTACAGAGACTGCAGGCATGCAACTGAGGATGATAAGAGACTATGGGCATGTTACAAGAAATGGTCAGAGACTAGTCACACACTGTAGACATGCTGCAAGAGATGGCATGAGGCTGAAAACATGATATTGTTGGAGACCAAGGACATGCTTCTGGAAACAGTCATAGACTGGAGTCACATAATATGAGACTGCTAGAGATCACTGCTATTACAGCCCATTTTCAAATGAATGCTTCCACAATTGTGTTCCCAATAGCCCTCTTAAAAATGTAAGTTGTCCCATATTTCATTACCAAGATCCATTATAAAAGATTAGAGGAGAAAAAAAAGCCTAAAAAGAAGAAAGGGATGGACAGCATAGACAGACACATAGCATGGTGTAAAAGAACGAAACCAGGCCATGTTTTCTTACTAGTAAGAACTGAGGTTCTAAGACTCCTGTCTGCAAGGGCCCTGAGGACAACCCAAAAAGTGCCAAAGGAAAACAGGCTGGACACTCTCTACTCCCAAATACATTCAACACCATTAAGGTGCCCATACACCTTACGACCATCGCAAGACTTTTGTCTTGCGATGGTCGTATGCTTCTTGAAAGCTCGTACGATCTGCCCACCTTGGACGGGCAGATCGTACTTGCGATCATCGAAAGCCCGCCCCGCTGAGGGGCGGGCTTCCGATGACGGCAATGCAGAACGGGCAGTGTGCGCGTGCGCACACCGGCCCGTTCCGCAGCTATCGGGCGAGCAGGCTAGAAACCCACCGAGAATCGTACGATTCTCGGCGGGTTTTCGAGCATTTTGGCTCGACAAAAGACGTGCGACCGTACAGTAGAAACGGTCGCACGTCTTAGTTCACACTGCTCGATTCTCGTACGATCGCGGGATTTCGCCCGATTCTCGTACGAGAATCGAGCAGTGTATGGGCACCTTTACAAGTAATTATTTATCTATCTATCTGTTAACAGACTCCTAGTTACTACAGCAGCTCACTCAGCCAGCTGTGGACATTCTAGGGAAATTACAGCCATTTGATCACTTGCACGTGTGCAGTAATGTCTCCCCCTCCACCACCACTCTGCTCCCCACCATTTATCCCAGGTTCTGCTGGCCCTCCTGGGCACCCAGGATATCCATGGCGGGTGTCAGCAGGGAGAGAGGAAGGGGCTTCAGCAAATACTTCCTGGGTAGGATGTAACTGGAAGTGACAAACTTTACATCACTTCTTGTTTAGAGCTGACACTCCCCAGCCGCTAAGGCCAGGAATTAGGCGAATCAAGCACAATGTGGGCTAACTTAGCTTCAATGCAATGCATATTTTTTTAAATGAGAATTTAAGGTGAAATAAAACAAATAAACTCCCCTCAAAAAAAAAAAAATTCTAAGCCCCCACGTACATGCACATATGAAAGTAAACACATGCGCCAGGTGCGCCAGGTGCACCTATGTACAAAAACAGTGATTGTACCACACGTTAGATATCACTGCACATGCCAGAGCAAGAGCAATCATTCTGGGGCCATTACTCCCAGATAACTCAAAAGTGATGACCTGTAAAGGCTTTTAAAACTTCGCCTATGGAGAATTTTCGGTCATTTTTGTCGCGCTTGCACACACTTAAGGCTTGACATTTTTTATATCAGTCTACTCTGCACAAGCTCATTAGGTATTATGTTGTGTTTGTGCACAGTAAAATGAATCGTAGTGTATTTTTTGATAAACAGTTTGAAAAACAGTTGCCGTAATATTGTGTAACATAAGGATTACAAACATTTTATTCTGCTTCTGAAAAAAATATAACATTTTGGAGGTTTTATGTAATCTTCAGGCCTAAAATGTGCATGTAGAAAAAGTGGGGGGAAAACAACCCAACAGCTCCAGCAGCGAAAGGGTAAAAACAGATTAACAGCAGAGAGACCATGGCAATATGTTCCAATAAAGGGATTTCTAAGCCATAAACGCATAATGGATGGTTCTTTGATACCAAATTCTGATTCCATGTCATTTTCATTTCTTTAAATAATATTGTATCATCAACTCGTACTGATAATGAGCAAGGACATGAAGGGCTAACAATGATTTTTATGCAGTCTGTCATCGATGAATAGCTCAGAATGTTTCCGTAAGGCCTTGTTCACACCAAGCGCGGAGCAGGTGCAGAGCAGAGCAGTTGCAGACTGGATCAGAACTGCGTCCGATGTATTCCAATGGTATTTTTTGCTCAGGTTCACATCGCAGCATGCAGTTGCAGAGCCGATCCAGAGCAGGTGAAAAAACTGCAGCAAGCCCTCTTTTACCTGCTCTGGACCTGCTCTGGAACGCATGCAAATGCCTGGAACGCACTGAAAGCCCAAACTAAAAAAAAAAAAATTGTTTCATTTTACCAAAAACGGCCCGGAACGCAGCAAAAAACGCGGCACAATCCACTGCACTGCGTGTGCAGAAACCTGAGCGGCTCTGCTCTGCATTTAGTGTGAACAAGGCCTAAGTGCAGTTTGTCGGTTTAATTAAAGAAAAAGTCTCTTAACAACTCTGTTGTTGTACTAACAATACATGTGTGAACCTGCCAATGGATTGCTAGAACCCCTGAACATTGTCAGGCTCATTTTATAGACAGAACACAGTGCATTTATTATGTACAAAGTGTAGTGACCCATAGAAACCAGATTCCAACATATTTCTCATTTGACTACAGAAAGTTGAACACTGAACCATGTGCACTCTGTACCTAGCCAATGCATGTTGTAACACCTTAATAATCCAGTACTGTATCTTCCATCACAATAGTAATCTACTGAGATATGAGTAAGCAGAATGATCTCCAAGAAAAGGCATCTCTGGCTTAGTTTTCAGCATCTTCTTACTATCTACATAGGCAAAAACGGAATTTAAAGGCTATCAACCCATGTTCAGATGTCTATTATTACAATTATCCAAGGTTCTTATTTTGCATAAACAATTGGTCCCTCCTCAAACCGAGAGTAGCAAGGTTGAGTAGAAAGATGTGCTGTTTACACATTCTGCTTTAAAGGTGTCACTCGTTTCAATAAAAGCACACCTGCTGAACATCTATTAAATATACAACTGGTCAGCAGAGAGCTGCAGAGTGCATGACATCACCAGTAAAATAGAATTTTAGTTACACAAGCTAAGGCCACATTGGCTGGCTCTGAGCTGCTGGTGACACTTTGTGAAGTGCTAATGTCTGCCATTTAAAGAGCTTGGATGCCTGCTGGACTGAAGTGTCCCATCTGGAAAGTATCTTACGAAGGAGATAGTTGTCATCTAAAAGCACTGCAGAATAGTCAATTATATCACGTAAATAAACCATATACCTGTCCCCTTTTAAGGTGTTCTGTTGCCATTTATTTTGCATTAGTCCACAGCCAACGTCTGATGGTAGAGACACAGCCAAGAGTTCCCCAGTGGCTCTGAATAACCCTGAGTAATAATGATGCAATCCTTAATGCACAAAGAGCACTAATGAACAATAATGCACATCAAGTCAACACAAAGGGGAATGTAATGTCTAAATACAGCAAGTATTATTTATGAAGGACATATTTTGTCTTAGATTACTTTCTTCATTGTAACAGTGATAATTATATAGCTGTAGTGTATTTCTTGCTCCTGTGTGTGCTCTGCTTAATTCACTCTAACCCTTATATGACAAATCACTATGGATGATCATGGTGCATGCTTTTGTATCACCATTATTAAAGTAATCATTCAGTGAACTATAAGTTGTTTAAGTTGAAAGTCCCCTTTAAGCAACACTTCACACATTTATATATATATATATAGAGATATACACTGAGTGGCCAGATTTTTATGACCACCCCATCAGTACTTCGTTGGGCCACGAGATGACTTCGTTGGGCTGCCTCGTGACTCCACGAGGTGTTGAAAGGTGATGCGAGGAATCTGACACTGCACTGTTGCCCTTCTGTTGTCTTGTACCAGTCTTGCCACTCTCCGTTCTGCCCTAAAATTGACTAGTCTCTGACAGGGCTTGAAAGATTTTAGGGCGTCTCACCAGTCAGTCAAAAATTTCCCCAGTCAGCATGACCGTACTATGGCCTTGCAATTTCTGTTAACATTTTTAGGGACACATAGAGCTTTCTTTTGGAGGTATATAATCACCACTGGGTTTTTTTTTTTTTTTACTATATAATGAAAAAAGTAAGTAAATGTAAAAAAAAATAAATAAGTTTCCCCTACGTTATGTTATAAAACATCTATTCTTACCCATATTTTTGGTAAAATATAAAAGACGGGGTCACGTCGGGTAAATAGACACCAAATATGTCAAGCCTTAAAATTGTGCGCGCCCGCAAAATTGCTTTAAACGCTTTTATTGTTTAGCTGTTTAGTGTTATCAGTGATTGATGGCCCTAAAATTATTGCTCTCATTCCGACGTTTCTCGGTGATATGTAACATGTGCGGCACAATAGGCGCAATCGTTGTTTTCACACGTAGGCGCACCCAACGCATGTTTGCGTTTGTATGAGGGGGGGCAGGGGACTTTAAACATTTTTAGTGTTTTTTTATTACTTTTAATTTTTTTTACACATTTTTTTGCTATCACATAGGGGGATAAGAAGCCCCCTATGCGGTGGCTAAATTACATGACAGGTTCTCTTTATGGAGACATCAGGGGGTCTCCAAGACCCCTAATGTCACCTAGGGACCCTAAGAGAAGCTGATGAAGCAGAGATCTGCTTCATCAGCTTCTCAAGCTGGAGAGTGACAGCAGAATGCGGAAGTGATGTAGTATACATCACTTCCTGCATTTCGGGGACCAGAGGGAGATTGTGTACTGAACTTTCTTTGATCTCCTGTCCCAGAGCAGCCGTGCCGGTCCCGGCTGCACTGGGCACAGAGGATCTCGGGACCGGCAACAGCAGTGACAGCTGCTGCTAATACAGGCGATCGGGCGTCTATAGAGACGCCCGATCGGTTGAATGTATAGCTCCCGGTCAACCGTGTAATTACAACGGCTGGCTGGGAAGCTGCTCGTTGGGCTCCGCCGTCCCCTCGTCACAGACGAGAGGACGAGCGAATTTTTCAATCCCTGTATATATATATTGGAGAAAATAACTGGTCCAGTCTTATCTGCAATGCACACTATGCAGCATGTTATTGTTTGCTGCGTTAGGACAGCCCTTTCATTTCGATGAGCTGGCCAATGCTCCACAACTTGTTAATGCAGCATTATCGGCAGTACAGTGCACATTAATGCATTGCTGAACATTGCAATACAATGCAGGTGCACTAAGAAGGTGGGCTGGAATGCCATTCAAAATAAACGGTGCCCTACTACACCAAGAATGGCACCGCAGTGCACCAACATGTGTACGTTGAATTACTGCAGTGCAATGGGGTGAATGGGCCCTAAGGTATCCTAGGCTGCCATATACTTCTCTTGCTCCTTTGTTAGGCAAATATGAGATGGTTAAAGGCAAACTACCCTGATGATAACATGTAATCAGGTAGAGAAAAAAAAGGAGAAATGTCCAACAGGGACACAGCCAGCAATAAAACACTATTTGTGTAACCACTTTCAGCAATTCATGTAAATACACGTCATCCACTGGAAGTGGTTATACCACAAATACGGCTGCTGCTGGTACCGTTTTAACCCTTTCGCTGCCAAGCCCTCCGGAACATTTTTCAAATCAGCTGGCCAAGTCGTTTTTGCATTTTTTGCAATTTTTTCCTATTGATTTGATTTTCAACTGCTGGGTGGCTAGCGTTTGTAAAAGACCCCCCAAACCATATATTTTCTGAAAGCGCAGGCCCGGTAGAATATAAAGATGGTGATACTAAATTTGTAGGCCCTGCGATAATTGCGCAAATGTTTCTCAAACTAATATTAAACCGATAAAAATACACAATTCAATTGTTAAAACACACCAAAATCAGTATCCGTGCACAAAAAAAAATATTTTCTGACTAAATCTAAAAGATAAAACTGTATTGAGTTAATAAATAACAAATATTAGCAAATTTGTAATTGCGCCTTTTTGCGAAAAGGTAAAAAAATACACAAGCCGCTGATGACAGCTATTAGTTTGAAGGGGACAGTCTGCTGAACAGTTCTGCTATAAGCTTATGGTCGCTAAATCGACCATGAGCTTATAGCAGAACTGTAAATGCCAACGACGTAAGGCATACTGAGCTTGCCAGCCGGGAACACTTTTGTTCCGCCGTATGCCTTACGTCGGTGGCAGCGAAAGGGTTAAACAGCAGATTATTGCTGTTTAAATGCAAGCAATCCTGCTTCTGTAAGGCACCGGATCGCTTGTAAGGTGTGGCGCCATGTCCGTCCACACCACCCCCCTGATGAAGCAGATCTCTGCTTCATCAGCCTCTTTGGGGTCTCTAGGTGACATTAGGGGTCTGAAAGACCTCTGATGTCTCCATAAAGAGGACCTGTCACATTATATTTGCTATTACCTAGGGGGCTTGTTAGCCCCCTAGGTGATAGCAATAAAGTTGAGTGTAAAAAAAAATAAGCAGAACACGTATCCCCTTTGGAAGATTTCCCCTCCTCTTGTTTTAGCCATAACTCAACAATAAATTCTGAATTAACCATCACTTTCTGTCTAGGTTACAATGGTCATAAGGTCCATTGAGTGGGTAACTTTACCTATCAGGGACCCAGACCAAAATAAAAACTTAAAAGAGGTTTACATCCTACCCTACTCAATCCAAAATTAAAAAAACTTTTGCCTATACCATAACGTTAATGTCTGGATGGCAACATTTCGAGGCGAAATCTGCCCCACTCCACCTCAGAAAACAATAAAGCCTGATAAAAGTTTTTACTCTTTCCTACTCTATTCTAAACTGAAAAAAGGTGTAGTAAAGTTAGACTTTATAATAAAATGATGTGATCAGTATTGCGTCCAAAGGTGTCATGTATTTTCTTAAAATAAATATAGTCTGTTTATAAATGAAGATAATGATGCACGAGAAACTTGTTTACTTGCTAAGAATTCCTTTGGAATATTTTATTGAAGTTTGAAGTGTCAAATGTTATTTAAATAACATTTATAAAGAGATCGCTATTGCAGTGTTTGGGATTGCTGGCCAAGCGTTCTGGCCCAAAGATGACAACACCAATAATCGTCTAAACCATTTTTGGACATGCCTGACAATCCAGCTAGAAGATGGCTTCTGTCCAGTTTCGTGTGAGCTAACTGGAAAACTGGGCCCGTTGCTTTTCGACTGATTTATGTATGACTAGCTTTACAAAGTGAAATAAAATATGCTAGTCTAGACGGGTGTACAAGACAACAAGCCAATTCACTGTGATGGAGTTGCTATATATATTACATCATTTTTATTTCCACAATAAATTAAGTTAGTACAAAAAATTAGATGTACTGGTCACTCAGCTGTTAAAATGTAACAAAATATTTAGTGTCTTGCTTTCAGAGTACTACACCTAGATGAGATCAAATGCTCTTACCATTTGTAAATGAGGGCTGCAGAGTCAATATTAAGATCAGGGCATCTTAAGGTGACACTAAACTCAGGAGTCAAATCTTAGAAATGTATTCAAGTATCTTAGTTATTAACAAAAACGTATCTTATTCGTGTATCACTCGGCTGTCAAATCATCTCTGAATTGGTGCTGACACTGTCCTTCCTTCTGGAGGGTGACTACTTTTGTTCCTCATGGGCCCTGTGGGTGTTGTAAAGTAGCCAAAGCTCCGAGATCACTCTCGTGATGGACTATAATCTCATGTTTAGTTTACTAATCTGTATTGAGAGCGTAGTCTATCACAGGAGTGAGCTTGGAGTGGTGGTTACTTTACAACACACACAGGGACCATGAGGAACTAAAGTAGCCACCCTCCAGAAGGAAGGACAGTGTCAGCACCAATTCAGAGATGATTTGACGATCTACAGCCGAGTGATACACAAATAAGTTACATTTGTGTTAATAATTAAGGTACTGGAATACATTTTTAAGATTTAAAGCAGTAGTAAACTCTCAATCTTTTTTTCAATAATGAATCCATATCAAACAAATATAAACTGCCCAGCAAAGTATTCATCATGTTTCTGAACAGCTGGTTCCAAGTCTCTCAACTCCACTTCCCTGAACTCCCTGTCCAGTACAAGATCAGAGACAGAGACAGCACAATCTCTAGCAACTGTTCCTCTACTAGCTTGTAGAAGGATGGAGGGAGGAGAAGGGGCCAAGGGGGAGGGAAGTAGCTTGATTTGCTTTGTCTGTGTGTTTTTGGAGATACACACAGATTACTAGCACACACAAGGGTCACTCCATAGAACTCTGCTTGAGAAACGGGCCACCCTAAAACAGGATATCAGGACCAGTGCTCAGGGAACCAGCTGATTCTGCAGGAAATTAAAACTTTCAACATCAAGAAGCAGCATCCATTGTAAGAGATTTTTAATTAGCATTTTGAATAGCTTGAAATCCTTTTGATTTTAAAATCACTTTAATTCCCGAGTTTTGTGTCATTTTGATGAATAAAATTAGAAAGCATTGACATTCCTCTTGAACTTAACTGGGCATTTGAAGTGAACATAGGGAAGGATTGAAATGACTCCTTTAATTGAGTAATCATCCTCTTAAAACCTATAACTTAAATCAGGGCTCAAAATTTCAGGTCCTGATCTACTAGCCAGGCCTTCAAAGTTACTCGCCACCAGTTGCACTGCATAACACAAACAAACACACACAGGGCACAACGCGCACACAGCACAACACATACAGCCACAAGAAGGGGCGAGTGGAAATTTTGAGCCCTGACTTAAATACTAGAACAGCAGGAGTTGCTCTCTGACTCCAAGACTAGGAACCCACGCAGGGCATATTAGCTGAAGCTAAAACTGGGTATACACTGTTAGATTTATTTATTTTTGTCCAGCTTTAGGATTGTGGATAGAGGAATCTCCTGCTGCGGCTATTATATTTTGAATGCCTAAGCAAAGCCTGCGTCTTACTGAATGCAGGCACTATCTGCTGACAATCTCCTTTCATTTTTTGATCGAACGATGATGGGCAAAAGCCAGCAGACAGGTCTATACACTAACTCAATTTTGACCAGTTTTTTTGAACTTCACTCAGTATATAGCTAGCCCTTTGGGCAAGCAGGGCTAAATGTAGATTGAGGAAGCATCCACTTCTCGAACAAGTGATCTCGGTGATGCCGCCGAGATCACTTGTAATAAGCCTGCTGGTCTCTCCGTCCCTGCCTTCCCCCTCTATGGTCCGCCCCCACCGCCTGCTGCCTCTCTCCACGCTGGCCGCCTCCCTTCCCACCGTTGTTTTCAGGGTCTCATGCTCTTTTGGGGGACCCTGGACCATGGCAAAGTAGTTCAGGATAAAGAGCAGAGAGCAGAGTTGAGAATGTCCGTTCTCTGGCCTGCTCCGTGTGAACACTAAAGGTGCCCATACACCTTACAATTATCTGCAGATTTTCTGTGGTCAGATGGAAAAAGTGCAACAGATTGGCCCAGGTGGAGATTACTCCATTCACACAGTTCAGCATAGATGGAGGAATCTGTTGCACCTTTTCCATCTGACCACAGAAAATCTGCAGATAATTGTAAGGTGTGTGGCCAGCTTAAAGGTGCCCATACACTGCACGATTCTCGTACGAGAATCGCGTGAAATCCCGCGATCGTACGAGAATCGTGCAGTGTATGGAAGGCGTGCGACCGTTTCTACTGTACGGTTGCACGTCTTCCGTCGAACCAGCAGGTTAGAAAACCCGCCGAGAATCGAGTTAGTGGCCTGCTGGTTCGACAACTGCCGATTGGGCCGGTGTGCGCACACAGCCCGTTTGCAGTCATCTTAAGCCCGCCCCTCATTGCAGTCATCGTAAGCCCGCCCCTCAGGGGGGCGGGCTTGCGATGATCGAGAGTACGATCTGCCTGTCCAAGATGGGCAGATCGTACGTTTTTTTAATCACTTTACAACCATCGCAAGACTAAGGTCTTGCGATGGTTGTACAGTGTATGGCCACCTTCAGACAGGAACGCTACACTCACAGACTTCCCATCTCAGCTGTCACAGGAGACCCAGCACAGTGCTGTGCTAAAACTCCTAAATTGGAGGTGACAGTAAAAGTAGTAAAAAAAAAATGTTTTAAAGTGATAAAAAAAAGTAAAAAATAATAAATAAAGAAAAAAATAAAATGTTTGAATATGTGTGTTTCCCTATTTTGCCTAAGATGATGCTGAACAATTTTAAAACCCCAGTGCCCAAACTAAAACACAATACCAAATTTATTTTTAGTGTTGGCACTTGAGATAAAAAGATTTGGTTTTGCAGTTTGGGCACTCGGGTCTAGGCAAACTGAGAAGAAGAGACAAGAAGCAAAAGTCAAACAAGATAGGAGACTGAGTCCAGAATACAAGAACAACAACATGACATTAGCAGCAGACTAGAAACACTCTTAGGACAAAGGAAACCAGGATTTTGCTGTATTTTTAACACACTGAACTAAAACTCAGATGTGTAAATATAGCCGAAGGCTACATACACTGTGAACACACCATATGCTAACATGCACCTGTGTAAAAGATAGAAAAAGAGTTCAGTCCCCATCATCTGTCTACTGTAAGGACAGTACCAAAGCAGGAAAATCCACCCCAGCAATGGTATAAATGTGACAGGATGATCTACTTCCCTCACCAGTCTATTCTTCATATATTCTGTTCCTGTACTCTTTAGTTCTTTCTACTTAGGTATAAATGGCCATTTCACTAGCTCCAAAAATAACTTTGCCTGCCACAGCAGTGCCATAGGTGGGGTTAGATCTTACTGAAGTCCTAAAGAACAGTAAAAAACCAAGCACCTATGAGAATTATTCCACTGCCAGGAGACATATTTCATGATGTCTTGTGGAAATCTTTCATTAAACAAGGATTAGAAATAGGAAAATATAAAGCGTAAGCTGAAGAAATTTCCAAGCATGCTGAAATGAATCATCAATGAATTGCTAAAAACTACTGAAATCATAGAATGACTGGCAAAATCTTTATCTGGTTGTGATCTTGCAATTTAAAATGTAGAACAAAATCTGAGGTTCACGCTTAAGATCAATTACACTAAATAACATTCATTAAATACAGACAGACTTACTCAATAAGGCTCCATTTACACACATGGTGGTAGCGTTTTCAGTGTGGGTTTTCGCACGGAAAACCGTGCAAACTTTCACTTAGACATGGATTGTTTTATTACTGTGGCAGGAATGTGCAGAATCCAACCTTAAAATCGTGCTTGTACTATTTTGCGGGACGTGTGGGTTCGCCGCAAAAGTCTGAACAACGCACACTGCAATGCATTGTTTTTTATGTTTAGAGCAGTGCCACGCGTATTCATTTGGCGGAATACTAGCAGAAAACCCCTCATATGTGATTGGAGCCTAAAACGGTGCAAACAAGAAAGAATGTGCAAAATTTGGCAACCAATCACAATGGGGGTAATTTATCACTTGACTTGAGGGTATGAGTCCCCTTGGAGTCATTTTTGCCATAGTTTAAGAAGTGCTCAGGACCACTTTCAGGATGTGTGTGTTTGGAGGTTTTTTATGGTCACAAATGCTGGACACATACCGCACAGTTGAAATATTATGCAAAATGTCACAAAGCATGTGCAGTGAGTTGCAAACATTAATATGTTGCAGGAACACTTAAAAAAAGACGCATAACAGATAAAACTCTGCGTTTAGTTAGCATAACATTTTGGTCTTTGCGTCTAAACATTTTGTCACAAACACGTTCATAAATCCCCCCCCAACGCCCCCCATTATGTTTACTAAGAACTGATCAGACTAGGATGAATCTTGATTGGTTGTTATGGGCTAATAAACTGTGCTTGTTATAAGCTGGCCATACACTGCTAGAATTTCTCAAATTCTAATCGCGGATGGCCTTGCCGACACCACTGTCTTCAACTGAAAAATTGAAGAAGCCAGGTGCATTATTGATGCCCGAACAGTCACTGCAGCTAATCAAATGCAGTTACTGTTTGGGTATTCTGATAGCCACATGTGCTAACTATCAGAATACAATAGCTGGCAGGGAAGATTCCCCATAAATGCCATTTCACTGAAATAGTTTTCTATGGTTCAGCTTATACATGTATGGCCAGCTTTAGAATACTGCAAAGTTAAGAACAGCAACAAAATCAGACTCAGAAAATTACATGGAAATTACATAGTAATCAAAGCTACATAAAGTATATTTCACTCTGGTTAATGTTCTCTGATATTAAGGGAAAAGGCCATAATAAAAGGTGTGTGAAAAATCTGCATTTGTATCGTATGTCTAGCATCATACTTTTGTTAAAGAATTCAGAGAGGCCTCATTTTCCACATTACAATTATTTATATAGTGCCAACATATTCCACAGTGCTGTACAATCGCTTAGACACGACAAGTAAGAAACACTGACAAGCATCATTGACTTACAGAAACAGTAGGTGAGGACCCAAAATCTTTTTCAGAAAAACGTTTTGAGGCAGAAATATTGTTCCTACTGCCAGACAAATGTGCACAAATCTAATTGTCCTTCAAACCTCTTTTCTACATAACCACTTAAATGTGATGAGGACAGAAATGTAAAATGCCCAACGCTCATGATGTCATTGGAGTTTAACCGCTCTGTAGGCAGCACAGATGTGTGTGGGTGCCAGCCCCTGGATGTAGATTTGCGGATCTACTTTTGGAAGGGAAGCAGCTAATAGTGACTGACTATAATAGCTTCTCAAGTTATAACAATATCTTGGCTTTTAAGAAGGCAGGCACTCTTATTTAAATACCCCTTTTTAATTAACAAAAATATTCCTTGTCCATGACGAAGAACAATCTACCTAAGGTGCCCATACACTGCACGATTCTCGTACGAGAATCGCGGGAAATGCCGCGATCGTAGGAGAATCGTGCAGTGTATGGAAGGCGTGCGACTGTTTCAACTGTACGGTCGCACGTCTTCCATCGAACAAGCAGGCTGGAAAACCCACGACAACTGACGAACGGGCCTGTGTGAGCACCCGCACACTGCTAGTTTGCAGTCATCGCAACCCCGCCCCTCATTGCAGTCATCGCAAGCCCGCCCCCCTGCGATGATCGCAAGTGCGATCTGCCTGTCCAAGATAGGCTGATCGTACGTTTTTTAAAATTACTTTACAACCCTCGCAAGACAAAAGTCTTGCGAGGGTTGTAAAGTGTATGGGCAGCTTTAGAACTATGAACACTGGATACAAACATACTATAAATACACAAGAATTGTACATAAACAAAACTCAAACTTCAATGGGTCCCTGGAAACATGGCACCAAAATACATATAAGGCAAGCATTGTTCTGCAATAGCTGGCAGATCACAAGATTATATTGTAAACCTCTACAATGAGCCACTATGAAATAATACAAAATATCTCACAAATATAATCTATGCACCAAACATCTAAAAAGTGGAATTACCAAGACGGTAGCATATAAAGCGACAACTAAACATTCAAAAAGACAGACATGCTTTTGTCTAAAAAAAAAAGGTTAACAAAATGCCTTACTCAATCAGATTTCAGCAGATGAGCGTGGTAAAGAAAGATTTTGGCTATATATATAAGTGTAATCCACAAACTTGGCCTTTGCAGTGATATCAAACTGGAAGGAAAATGTTGCTAGTAAATTAAGTAAATTAACCACATGGATCAGTTAGATGTATATACATAAAATTGTTTTATTTCTTTTATTTTTATTTTATATTGTGTTTATAAAGAAGTCGTGTGTGTGTGTAGATGCATGTGCAGGGGAATAAAAAAAAAATTCCTTGATTCGATGAATCACAAATTCACTTTGTTTACTAAGTCTGGTATCACCAACATAAAAGTGGATGTAAGTGTAATGGTGAGGTCAACTGCATTATCAAGAGTTTTTAGATATGTATAGCGTATTAGTTCCTAAAACTCTCAAGCTGGCCATATACATGGCCATATACATATACATTCAGCTTTAACCACTTTCCAGCCACCAGGAATCACAAATATGATCTCCGGTAATGACTGAGCAATCTACCACCCATGAGTTCAACTGACCACCAGAAATGGATTGATTTTGAGGATGAGACTGGGCAATACATTAATATATTCTATGCAGTTTACTGAAAGAGCAAACTGAAATGCAGCAGCAATAAGAAAAATATATGGCAATGTCATGAAAAGTGATCTGATTTTTCAGTGGAAACTGTTATTTCATCTTCTTACAGTTGATCCAAACCTTCATTTTATGTCTTTGATTGCGTTGCGATGCTGACAAAAAATGTTAACAAAAGTCCAATAGCTCAATCAAACAGCAATGAGTATTGCCAACTTTAAACTGACTTAGTGTCCGCTCATACCTAGGTGTTCCGTGAATGTGCACCAAATGTGTGTGTGGGGGGGGGGGGGGATCACACGCAATGCGTTTGCAGTGCCATTACTAATTAAAGCAGAAGTATTGGGAAAATAAAATGTACTCTTACCAATAGTTTGACTTGGTGTGCGACACTGCCAGTTCTATAGCTCGAGAACTGAGCGATCAGAAACCACTGATCTCTCAGTTCAGCATCTTCTCCTTGCAGTGAATAGTGACTGCCAGTGACCGCTCCCCACAGGGATTCCCCTTCTCTCTCTCTGTTAACTCATTGGAGGGACGGACAGGGGAGGGGAAGGCACAGCTGACTTTGGCTCTAGAGAGGCAGAACCAGCTGTCAATTAGGCAGTGGGATGGATCCCAACAATATGGTCAGGATCTTTCCTGGCTACAACGCGGCTCTGCACTTTCAGCATGTAGTGGGCAATAGCCCACTATATGCTGACTGAAAAAACGCAGCGCGGGGGTAGTCCCACTGTAACTTTTGCCCGAAATTCTTTTTCATAGATGACTTACGCCAGCATCAAAAACACTGCTGGCAATGGCAGATTTTCACAATTTCTTGGGGGAAAAAATCCCTTTAAGGACACAGTATTCCTTTATTTCAGTGTAATAAATCAGTACTGAAAATTACATTTGGCTTTGACGTGTGTGTGTATGTGTGGAGTCGGACTACATTAGTAATGGTTTTACAAACTGTAGGTTCAAAAATTATGGTAAATTATAAAAGCATCAACAGCATCTCCATCAAAACTTTCCTGCTGGACAGTTTGTCATCTTCTAAACTCTGTTTCAAATATTATGTTTTATGTTTCGTAACATTTTTAAGATATTAAAGTAGGTTTAAGAGAATGGACACAACTAAATGAAACTCAAAATGAATTAAGCTGAAAACCAGAGCAAATGGAAACTTGCCTATTGCATGCTCCCTGTTTAAAATGACAGACCCGCTAAGCTGGTGAAATTGATTGTGTGAGGCAATAATGTGCTTGATCAAGACAGTTTACTGATGCCTGTTCACACTTGACTTGCACAACAAAGGCCGTGTCTTGACAGAGACAAGAAATAATGATTGGTAAGTTGGCCTACTTTCCGGCTAGACAGCTGGATGAAGCGGGAACCTGAACACACAAGAAAGCAGTAATATGAATCTATTACTTTATTTTGGAGAACTATGAATATATAATAGACTTAGTATTAATGTTATTAGATATTATAAGCGAATGCAAAAAACTGAAGCTTACAATTTGAATTCATGCTTACGCAAAGCACTAAAAGTAAAAGGTTCACAAAAATAGATTAGATCCTATTCATGCACATACTGAATATAATGCTTATAAATAAATACAGAAAATGTTACTGTGCCAAAATTAATTTAATAAAAAAACATTTACAGGGAAGCTAAGGAAATGCACCTTGGTAAAGATTACTTGTCAGATAGTACATGCTAGATAGCCATTTTCATTGATTTGCATACAGACGATGAGAAAATAAGTGTTATTAAAGTATCTATCAACCACACATAATGTGCAATCATATCGCCAGGAAATCATATCAGCATAGTGGGTCAAAAGGAACCTGCCAGAACAAAAATATCAGCGCTGCCACTGCTGACTTACTTATTAAGTCACTAACCTGGAACTAGTGTCAAGGCATCTGATATATACATTCCTGTTCTGGATTGGTGATTAATTACAGTGAACCTTGCCTGTCCTAAAAATGTAAAGATAATAGAATAAAGTGCAGGCACCTTGTTGGTCCTAATCAATCCCAACGTGCCTGTGGAGCCCCAAGCATCCTAGGTCCAGGCTGTGCATCAATACTTGATTCTGCCTAAGATAGAATCAAGCTGTTCTCACAGTCACCATAGAGACATACATAATAGTTAGTAAGGTGTACAGTGGAGTAGACATGCAAAAAAGGATAACAGCATAGTGCTGATTCAAAATATCACCCCTTTTTCATTTGACTGTCAAAGAGCAGAACTTTAGTGAGCATTAAAGTGACATTTAAACATTTAACAGTGACAGTGACATTTAACAAGTTTTTTCGCCCCTTCCCAATCCTGCTGTAGGGACTTACCTTAAATGAGAGTAAGTACTATCCTTGTCGCACCCCTTACCGATATGTCCCTTGTAGTGGGGGGTGCTCGCAGTGACTGCGAATGGTGCCGCGAATGTCAGCAATTTTTTTAGAAATGTCACCCGCACACCAGTCCTTTTAAGATAGCAAAAGCTTAATTTATTGAAGTTTTTTGTCATATGACCAAACAAGCGCTTTCGGGACCGCACAGGGTCCCTTCATCAGGCCTGATGAAGGGAGCCTGTGCGGTCCCTTCAATAAATGAAGCGTTTGCTATCTTAAAAGGACTGGTGTGCTGGTGACATTTCTACAATTTTAGCTTAAATGAGGCCTCTTCTTTCTTGTCCTTTTCAGCTGTCCCTCCAGCGCTGGTGCGGGTCTCTGATCCAGCGCTGACTCCTCTGTTCTCCTATCCGCTGACATCCCACAGAGTCTGTGCGGGTGCACGCTGCTCCATAGACTTACCTTGTGTCTCTCCTCGTCTCCCGGCCGAACATCTGAACTGCACATGTGCCCAAGATCCTTTGCGGCAGCCCAAAACTCTTCAGATGTTCGGATGGGAGCGTGTGGCGAAGACAAAGGTACATTTAAACTCTTTTTAAGTTTATTTTTTATTTTTGCATATATCTAGTGCTTGCTAGCAGTAGATATATCCAAAAACCGCTGAGGGTTTAATAACCCTCTAAAGACTCTGGCATTTGAAAGGTGAATGGCAGGATGTGGTACTTAGCAATATGAGAGCTACAGTCTTAAAATGCAGAAGTCAAGACCCACATACAGCCTAAGCCTAGATCACCTTGGGTTCTGCAGGGACTGATTTAGAGACAAATGACCGGACCTTCAGGTACCAAAAGGTATGTGCACTAGCTAAGTTGTAACATTAGAAATGTTTAGGCAGTGCCAGGTTCAGTCGTGATAGAAGCCTAAGGTGACATCCACAGAGCTTGCAAAAATGTTAGCTTCTATTTGTCTATGTGGCAGGTTCCTTAAGGCCATCAAATTGCAGCCTCCACTAGATTTCGGTGTAGTACACACTGTTGTATGTCATCGGAGGTACTGCTGTGGGCTTTTAGTCAACAGAAGGGATGATTTTAATTAATAATAAGTTATTTTAGTAGAGAAAAAAGGTATAATTGAATGAGTACCTCTCTCCCAAAAGCACAACCATAGTGACTTCTCTGTCACCATTGGATCTGAGTTTATAGTGAGGATTTATGACATGAAAGTGACTTAATTCTGGAAAAAATGCATTTTATGTAACATGGTACGTTCTCTTTAACCACTTAAGAACCTCGAGCCCTTGAGCACTTCAGCTAAATATCAACTATGTAGGAAAGACAGATACCGACACACCCAGAATTGTGAATGCAGAAGATTCTTTAGCAGCTCTAGCACTTCAAAAGAGCACAGACAAGGGTTACTGCCCACCAGACAGGAAAAAAAATATTAAAGTGACACTAAGCTTGAGAGTTAAATCTTCAAAATCCATTCAAGTACCTTAACTATTAACAACAATGTATCTTATTTGTGTATCACTCGGCTGTAGATCCTCATACCATCTCTGAATTGGTGCTGACACTGTCCTTCCTTCTGGAGGGTGGTTACTTTTGTTCCATGTGGTCCCTGTGTGTGTTGTATAGTAGTCACAACTCCAAGCTCACTTCAGTAATAAACTATAACTTCATTACAGATTAGTAAACTAAACATGAGATTGTAGTCCATAATGGGAGTGGGTTTGGACCGGTGTCTACTTTGCAATACACACAGGGGCCACGGGCGTAGCCACCCTGGAGAAGGAAGGACAGTGTCAGCACCAATTCAGAGATGATTTGAATATCTACAGCCGAGTGATACACAAATATGGTACAGTATTGTTAATAGTTAAGGTACTGGAATACATTTTAAAGATTTAAATCCTAACTTTAGTGTCACGTTAATGTTCTTTTGCAGGGCAACTTGTTTAAAAACATATTTTCATGACAAAAGAGTTCCTTTTATTTTATAGTTTATATATTTATAACTTTGGTATCCCAAAAAACTGTAAAAGTTGTTGCTGAGTCAAAAAAATGCTCTGGTCAAAAAAGGGCACATAGCTTCGAGAGTTGAAGTGGTTAAAGAAAAACCTTCACATCACCACTATTTCTGTAACAAGAGAGCAGAAAGGTTGTTACGTTTGCTACAGACACACACTAATTATTTCCTGAAGACAGTTTTTGACAAAATAAATGAGATGGATATCACAAGGTTGCACTTTTCCTGCAGATAAATGTTATTGGCTCAAGAAGGTGCCATGTTTGATTATTGTTATTGTTAGGAGACTAGTGGTACTGCTGTGGAAATGAACATGAAAACCAGGGCATCTATAAAAGTATAATGCAGAATTCTACAGAGAATGTTTGTATAGCATTTTGCAGAAGATCAGGTATCATTTTACAGTATAGGATACTTTTCTGTCAAACCCATGGATCTACCCCCAAAATAACTGCCGCTTCCTATGTTTTTATAAATTGGAACATGACCATCATTATTGTCTTACGAAGTAGCTATGATTAAAAAATAAATGAATAATGATAATTAATGTTGACACACCAACTGGGGATGCGTCATTAAACAAATTGGGCTATCAATGTAGGGGTAATTCTAGGCAGCATTGAGGACTGCCATAGCAAATGAAGAGGGAACACGACTTTCACATGACTGCATTGAAAACACTAGGAATCAAGGTACGCATGCTTAAATGTTTTAATTAAGTGGGGTGGGTGGAGGGCATTTCGGTGAGGAGGAGGTTAACATCAGTGTTGGCTTAAAATTAGCACTACACTCCTATTTTCAGAGAACCTGTTATAATTCAACTCAAAAACAAAATAGCTTTATTAAAGGAGAACTATGGGGTTAGTGCTTTTCCCCATAGTTCTCCTAAGGGTAACGGAGGACACAAACTAGCGTCCTCCCGTCACCCAAAGCTCAGTATACCGCGGTATACTGAGACGCCGCAGCTGAAACTGATCCCGACAATTATGTATGGATCCGCCCAGCTGCGTGAGTGACAGCTGGCTCTGCCTATCTAGAGGTAGAGCCAGCAGTACCCGCCCCCTCCCTCGTCCGTTCCACCAGTCAGCGCTGGAGGATCGGACAGGGGAGAATCCTGTCACTGTAGCATCCTTGCCTGCCGCGAGCCGTCTGCGTTCCAGCGTGGAACGCATCGGCCTCGTCACGCAGGGCGCTTCCCTCTCAGAGGGGGAGGTTCCCTGCTCTCCACCGTGGTTCGCGGAAGTGACGTCACGGCCCTAGTATCACTTCCGCGTTCGCGGACTATATAAATGTCCTATGAACGCTATGGAAGCGTTCCACTATTGAGCTTGATGCCCTACAGATGCCAGGAGCCTCACGGACCCCTCTTAGTGCCGGACCTTTATCTACCTCACTACTGCCTGCTACAAACTGCAAGTATTATAACTAGAGGGGAATTGGCACCTAGCTTGCTGGACTGACTTTCGTTCTAACCCCTTTGGCAAAGGGTCCAATGCTATATGCTTCAACCACTGGCTTGATTACTCATTCCTGTTACTACTTGTGCCTAATCAATACCCTAAATTAGAACTGTTCCTAATTCCTTGAATCTACCTTTGTGTATACTGACCCATTGCGTTATGAATTGAATAACCATTGTATGGTCTATACTTACACTCCTCCTTTGTGGCAGATGATGCATGAACCCCTCACTCTCCGTTAAGATTGAGAGAGACGCCTGGGGTTCAAGCCTGATTGCCATACCCAGCATTAATCCTAGCCTCAACTCCGCAGCTGTGATCCATTCTCCTGTCCTAGAACCCAGGCGCATTACAGTCACTCCCCTGTCCCGGTTCTCTGCCGTGACAGGATCGAGAAGTGAGCGAACGCCGGTATGTGTTCGCTCACTTCCCGATCTACTGAGCCGACCTGTGACAATTTCATTGTCACAGGTCGGCTAGAACTATGAGGATGAGTGAAAATAATAATAATTAATAATAACAATAACCATTGCATTCTCTTATTATAGTCAAATATCGGATGTATCTGAGATCATAAATATTCAAAACCTGGATCCTTGGTTATGCCACCTACAAATATACCTTTGTGGTCAGGAAGAACATACTCAGTGTATATATTTTACAGACTGAAGCTATCAAACTGGGGATTTGATGAGAAATGTAATAACTAGGGATGCACCAATACCGAGTATTAGGGTGAGTACTCGTGCTCCCTATGCCGATACCGAAACTTCCGGTATCAGGAAGCCGGGTGGCGAGTCATTACATGCCACCCGGCTTCTTGATTGGCTGGGAGCATGGAGATGGCTTCCTGGCTAATCAGGAAGCCAGGCAGCGAGTCATTACATGACGCCCGGCTTCTTTAATGAGACTTCCGGTATCGGCGAGTACCGGAAAAAAATATCGGTACTTGTACTCAATACCGAAAAAAACAGTCTCGGTGCATCCCTTGTAATAATATAGATTGCCTACATTAAACACTACATGTCAAACGAATCAGTGGGATCAGCAAGTGCTTAGGGACCGATGAAACGTTATAAACAATCAGTTTATGGTGAGGTGGGCAAAAAGGAAGCAACAATTCCTATTTATTCAAGTGAGCTCAGTTGATTTGCTGAAAAGGAACTTCTAATAGAGTTAGTTAATAGATAAACACGTAAATGATTCAAAAACTATTCAGAAATGAACATACATATAATAAAAGGTGTTTTAATCATAACTATTATATTTGTTCCAGCAAAATGTTCAGTTCTGAAGTAACCTCTAACATCAGTATGACAGATTGCATACGTCCCAGTTTTCCAGCCATTGTTTGTACAGGTGTTAGTGCACAAGCTCACAAATCTGTACAATTCTGGTACTTTTCTAGTGCTACGTGTTGCCAAGCTCAGACTATTATGTGTAGGGAGCATTCGCTGCATATGTTGTCCCCACCCCCACCATTCAGCTGCTCCAGTTCATCTGACAGGAAAACAAGCCTAGTCAGCAGTCACTTTCACCATGACTGTCTGGCTGTCAGAGGCCTACATACTCTGCAATGATGAAGAGCCTTCCAGCTGAAAAACCATACCTGGGATCACTATTAATGGCATGTGTTAGTATTTACAAGGCAAAGAATGAGCAGAAAGTTGAGCTTTTCACAGGTAACATGATGTCATCAGTTAGACTATAGCTTCGGCACCTTCATATTGCAGTGACAAATATGTTGGCATCAATACAAGATGATGATGATGATAATAATAAATAATAATAATATTGTATTCAGCCATAAAAAGTCAGGACTTTTTATATGGAGTATGGAGTCATATGGAGTTAAAGTAATATTAAACTCTCAAACTGTTGTCAATAATGAATCCAGATCAAACAAATATACATTGCCCAGCAAAGCATTGCTTTATATTTGTGACCAAGCACTTACAATCATCATGTTTCTGCACATCTGCTGCTTTCAAGTCTCTCAGTTCAGCTGCCCTGAACTTCCTGTCAAGTACAAAATCACAAGGGATAGAGCAGTCTCCAGCAACTGCTCATCTACTAGCTTGTAGAAGGGAGGAGAGAAGAGGGGAGTAGCTTGATTTGGTATGTCTGTTTACTACCGTGTAAAGGAAACTATCTCTCACTTCCTGTCTTAGTGACTACAGTCATCAAAATCTCTCCAATATTGACACATACAGCAATAAAACACTTTTTTTTAATACAGTGGGCCTTTTATGAGGTCTGCCTTTCCACCGGGAAGATTCATTAGATGGGAAGTGAACACCTACCCAAAAGGAAACCCAACCATTCAAAAAATTTGGCCTCGGGTTCTAATCCTTCCACACAATGTTCAAAAAGAAAAAAGTCATTGTTGAGTCGACTTTTTTCTGTCCATCTTTATTTTAATCAAAGTTTGTCGAGCTGGATGCTGTCAGCAGACTCACCCACAGTTCAAACTTCGGGTGATTCACAGGAATCGGACAAATTCAAACTGTGTATGGCCATCTTTACAATTTAATCCTTTCTTGCTGCAGACCTAAATACTTAACAGGCGAACGGGGTGGTTTAAGGCGCATATAAAAAATTTGCATTTCAGCATGTGTGTAAAAAATGAAAACAAAATTGGTTTTAAAGTTTTAAACTAAAGCTGGCGGGTCCCCAGCACCCTTCCTGTGAACTGTGGCGCTTGTTTACAGTGCTGGCCACACATTTCCTCCTTCCTGAAAACACGCTGCCCGCACCCACCCGCAAAACCAACCGGACCCCTGGTGAGACCCTGCAAAGCCTCCTGAGACCCGCACAGCCCTCCTAAGGCCCTGCACAGCCATCTGAGACCCTGCACAGCCTCCTACGACTCTGCACAGCCAGCTGAGACACCGCACAGCCTCCCGGGACCCCCGTACAGCCTTCTAAGTCTCCGCACAGCCACCTGAGACCCTGCACAGCCATCTGAGACCCAGCACAGCCCTCCTGAGATCTTTCCATGGAGACAGCAGGCCTCCACTCCGGAGCAGCACATATGTATGTATGTAGCTTCATATCATTCTGCATTAATGTATAATGCATTGCTGGGATTTCTAATCCTCTATAGCCGGTTGCCATTGCTGTATAAAGTATTGCTGGGATTTGTAGTCCTCTATAGCTGGTGGTATTCTGCATTGCTGTATAATGTATTGCTGAGATTTGTAGTCCCTCTACAGCTTGGAGTCAGTCAAGAACTACCAGAATTGCAGCAATTGCAGCTGTGACAAGTCCTTTGCACTTCACCATTGTCCTAAAATCATTAGCCTGTATTGTTTTAGACAAACTGTCACATGACACAAAAAAAAAAAAGGTATCGGTGAGTACTTGAGGAAAAGTATCGGTACTTGTACTTGGTCTAGAAAAAATGGCATCAGTGCTTCCCTACTAACCACAAATATTTAACACATTGCAGCCCTTAGACATGGTGGCTGCATTTTTCTTTTTTTTCAGGCTTTGTCACGTTTATTTTCACCAGGTGATCCTGTCAGTAATACACAGGGGTAGTGTTGTTACCCTAGGGCAGGAAGTGTTTAAAAACTATAGAACATCTCCCCCTCTCCACAACATGGGGGAAGGGGGGGGGTAGTTCTGTAGTCTACTGATAGAGCTAGGAACAATGCTAACTGATAACAGTCAGCAGAGGCAGAGAGTACAGGAAGTTATTAGCTCACAACAATTCTCACAGAATCAACAGTATCGATCAGATATAACAAAATGCTTTAAAATACATATTTAAAAGATAAAAAAAGGAGCAACAAGAGAATTTCATTGTTAGGGTTTACATACACTTTAACAAACCAGAAGAAACCTTTATGTAACTGAGTACTGCTACCTTACAGGAAAACCAAGGTACTAATTTAAGCATCTGTATGAGATATTTTGCATGATATTTACATTTGCTCTTAAAAGAGACACTGTGCCTAGGGAAATATTTATCAGTTCAGAGCTTTATGACATTTTATCTTTAGCTTTGTTTAGTTCCTGAAAACTTTACATGCATTATTATGATAGTAAGCTCCTAAAGTGTATGTTAACCCAAGAATAAAACTGCCAATGTGCATTCCATTTAAATGCTATTTAATATTTAGCTGCTTTTAAAATCCACATAAATGTTCCTGCAAAGTAAGTGCCTGTCATTTAAATTCATCAACCTTTACCAATTCCTTTAATTCACTCATAATAAGAGCCATATTAGTCATATACGGCAGTACCTTACCAATAACACCATTCATTCACCATTTAGTCTATTCAGGGCCAGTGCAAGAATTTTGTCCTACACAGGCGAAGGTGCATTTTTGGAGAGAGAGGAGAGAGAGGGAGCGCAGAGATTGGTGATCCCCGCCGCGGCAACCGTCTTAAAGGGGTGATCTCCCAGTCGCATCTAACACATATATATATATATATATACACACATATACACATACATACAATTTTATAAATAATTGTATTTTTGGTCCAATTTTGGTGCGTTATTTTAAATAAAAGTTTGGATTTTTTATTATATTGGCTTGGAGTTTTTTTTTTTATTTTGAGTTTAAGTCCATGAAAGGAATTAAAATGCCTAATAT
>NW_017308036.1:235510-290401 GCF_000935625.1 Nanorana parkeri
CATGAAACAAATTAAAATGCCTAATATAAATTATTTTTAAAAATTTTAAAAAGATGGGGAAAAAGTAATTTTCAGTTTTGCCCTGAAACTCTGCTACGCACGGTACTGCAATGCCGTGCATTCCAGTGCCGTGCAATTGCAAAAAAATGTGCATGCAGTTTTGTTCTGAAGTAAACTTTATGTATGTAACACTGCATTTGTGTATTTTAAGTAAAAGATGGTATTCATTTTTTTGTATCTGATTAATCGAGAAAATAATCGGCCAACTAATCGATTATTAAAATAATTGTTAGTTGGAGCCCTACATGTAACCAAGATTAGAATAAAGTAAAATATAAAATGTAATTATTAGTAAAACATTTTTTAAAAAGGCAACCTTCCCATCTAACAGTATTTACCTTCAAGATAGTAAAGTAAAGTCAGATTTCATGTGACCTTGTGGGTGCCATAAAAGCTCTCCTGAAAAAATATCCCTTCCTGTCACAGGAAGTGTCAACATTGCAGAGATAAGTCAACCTATTTTACCTCATGTCAACATTTGGACTCTTCCTACACTTCCTGTTATTTATCACATATACCAAAGAACAGGAAACTCACGACCTGCGCTAGGATATTGGAAGATATCTAGAAGACAGCAATGTTCTAATCATTTAATGAAATGAATATTGGATGACTAGTAAAATGAACAAAAATACTTGGTGATACATTGTGCCTTTACCTTTTTGTGGGAAAAATTTTTCATGAGAGTGGTATGGGTAACATCTAAAGACATGCTGGTAGGTTAATTGGCTCCTCTCTAAGTTGGCCCTGTATGTATGCGAGATAGGAATTTTAGATTGTAAGCTCCTAGAAGGTAGGGACTGATGTGAATGCGCAACTATGTAAAGTGCTGCGTAAACTGTCGGCGCTATATAAATACCTGTAATAAATAAATAAATAAATACAATTTACAAATGTTTAGATTATTAAGGGTCCAAAACGTGAAACATGGAAGCTAGATGTGAATAAGGAGAAATATTTGGAGGACTGAAGATGAAACAATATTTAGATGATTTTTATTTTTAATCTTGTATCCACACAAAAGGTAAAAATCTATTTCTTGTGTTTTGAGTGATACTTCTGAGACACTCTGACTCTCTAAGATACCCAATCATGTTACTGAACTGTTGCCAATTAACCTAATTAGTGGCAAAATTTTCTTCCAGCTTTTCCTTGTTAGTACTACTTAAGGTGTCCATACACCTTACGATTATCGGACGATTTTCGTATGCGATCGACTTTTCGGCCGATAATCGTATGTGTGTATTGCAGTGTCCGACCGACATTACTGTACAATCGTACGACTTTTGACGGTCAAGCATGTTTGAAAACTTTGCTAGATCGTACGATTTTCGCAAGGTTGCTGGCGTTTCCGTCCGTCAAAAGTCGTACGATCTACACTGCGCTTGCGCTAACGAAAATATGGCAAACCAATTACCGCATTTCGTCCAGGTGCTTTTCGTTAATTACGGCTAAATTAATCTTGCGTCATCGGGGCAGGATGGGGCTATCGTATGAAAATCGTACGACTATTCGATCATCGGACGAAAAGTTTTGTCCGATAATCGTAAAGTGTATGGGCACCTTTACTTTGCCAGCTTTCTGTTGCCCATTCCCAACTTTTTGGGACGTGTTGTTGCCATCAATTTCAAAATGACCATTTTTTTAATATCGACAGAACCATTTAAACGTATTAAACAAAAAATGTTGTCCTTGATTCTAGCTGTCGTGTAACCCCTTCACACTCACATCATCTCACGTGAGCTGTAGTGTTAAACAGGCCTGAATTTTAGCAAGCCAGAATGACTGTCTAAATTGCTTTGATGGCTTTTGGATAATAATGTGCTCGTTAAACTAGCACTGTTTCCATGGTCAAATTAAGCCCTGTCTTCAAGCTTATTAAAATCTGCCCCCCTGGATCAAAATGACTTCTACATCAGGATCGGTAAAAGAGAAAATGATTTAGGAAGGCGGGCATGGTTTCATGGCCATGTGACAGACAAAGCCCAATTTGATCACAGGATCCATCCAGGTATGTGAGCATTTTGGTCACTGCTGATAACGGTCCATTCATGTTATTTTGCACACATCTGTTACAGTCTGTGCTGATCAGTCTGTGTGTCCACCAAGGTCTATCCTTGAACAATGTCCTCTAAATATCTATTAGTATATGAATTAGTTGTGGTGTCATTTAAGGAATATTTTAAGTTTAGCAATAAATTATTTAGCTCAATTGAACTTTCAGTTGAAATCAGCTATTTACATGGACGTTTCAGGTGCAAAAAAAAACAAAAGATGTGCAAAGCCTTATCATTTGTTTTCCTTTGATAGCAGCCACAGTCTGAGCAGAAAAGCCTTTTCCCTGCCATAATGTTGTAGAGAAGGAGTCTCGCTGTGTGTGGAAGCTATGGTCTCTCTACAGACGTCTAACACATTCCCTAATGAGCCACATCTAGAGCTCTGAAATCAGAAAACTCCGACTTACAGAAGGGTGTGTCCGAAGATCTTTCACACTGAAAGCAAGGCTCCTACCTTACATCATGCTGGCAGGGGACATGCTTTTCTACTCAGGCTGTGGCTGCTTATAAAACAAAAGGCACAGTCAGGCTTTGCACCTTTTGTTTTGATGGAATTTATTTAGCCGATTTAAACTGAAAATTAAGATTTGCTTTAATGCAAAACTTTACATCAAATAATAAAAATGCTAATGCTAAAAAAAGAGACATATTGTGTTTATTCTGCAATTAAAGCTTCCTGCTGCTGACAAACTTCTTTGCATTGGCATGTGTAGCTTAGTGTACAATCTCAGAATGCCTTGGTGCAGGATGTGATGCTTGGAAGTTATGTAATCTCAGCGAGGCCAATTAAGCTAGATAAAAACACCAAACCAGGAAAAAGATCGGGCGAAGATGTTGGTGCTTACTTTAGTTCTGCTTTAAAGTACAACTAAAAGCTGCTGTAGGACATTCTAACAAGTACCAAAACCAGTTACTATGTGATGCACAAACCTCACAAAGTAAACAAAAAAAACTTCCTTTACCTTCCCTGACTGAGCCAAATCCTCCTTCTCTTGTGTCTCACATGCTCCCCGTCTCAGACACTACAGATCACAGTGGGAAGTTTTAAGCAACAGAGACAGTGCTGTCAATCCAGAAAGCAGTTGGCAGGGCTAGGTGTGGCTAGGTGCTGTTTGATAAGATACAGGTTTGTACATCGGCAGTGACAATGCTAATAGCCATACCTTCTGCACATTTTTTCATCCCACTTCAGTACAAGCAACCACAGCCTACATTAGAGGGGCAGCTTTGCTCTGAAATCAGGAGCAGTGCAGTTTTGTTGCCACATCATCACAGTAAGCTGCATTAGGTGGACTTCACTGGAAAGATTACCACGCATTTGTAGTACTTTGCAGGGGGACTAAGAAAAAACTGTAAGTACAGATGAGCTGATAATTAAGTGCTACAGAGTGTAATTTTAAAAGGGAGGCCATAGTTCTACTTTAAGGGAATTTACAATTGGTCACAAAATTCCTTCTTGAGCCATGCTACAATTGATAGCAGAGGTTGTATTATCCCTTAAATTACAGTACGTTTCAACAAAGGTTCCTTCTTCTACTACTACTGCTATTAGTCATTACTAACTGCTGATTATGTATATACAATATACCACAGAAGATTACATCTGTGTAAACAGCCATGACAGATGTTATATGTATGGATCAGGCTAGAGAGAACAATAAGAAAAGTTTTATGCTTAACATATGCATTTGTGTGTGCATTTGGCTATAATGCCTCTGTGGTTTGGTACATTGGACATAATGAGGTTGATCATTACAAGCAAAGTGGCTATTCATGTGGCAAGGGAATTTTCTTTTAGCTTAGTGAATGTGGTGAAAATGTACTGTGCAGAGAATATCCAATCATGCACAAAGAAAAAATAAAAACAGTATTTTTTGCTCAAGACTGGATGATGGAAGTCAGCAGAGCTTCACCTCATTCACTAAGCTAAGGAAAAATTCCCCTTGAAAGTGAAGTCTTTTTGACTTTAATAAATCAACCAGAGTACTAAAAGCAAACTAACACACGATCAAACTGTGGCACTGATTTAACCATACCACTATTTGAATTATCCAGGGCACTATACACTAGCCTTGTTCACACCAAATGCAGAGCAGATCCGCTCAAGTTTCTGCACATGTAGTGCAGTGGGTTGTGCCGCGTTTTTTATGCTTTCCGGGTCGTTTTTGGTAAAAAATAAATAAATATTTTTTTAGTTTAACATGGGCTTTCAGTGCGTTCCAGGCATTTGCATGCGTTTTTGATGCGTTTGCAGATCCAGAGCAGGTAAAATAGGGCTTGCTGCAGTTTTTTCACCTGCTCTGGAACTGAACGCTGCAATGTGAACTGGAGCAAAAAATACCATTGGAATACATTGGACGCAGTTTTGATCCGGTCTGCAACTGTTCTGCTCTGCACCTGCTCCGCGCTTGGTGTGAACAAGGCCTTAAGGTTAACTTCTTGGCACTTAGTATCACTCATAAAACAGATGTGGGTTCAACAATTTGGCAAAGTGTATGACTAAGCATGCTGTTGCTACATCTTAATTGGGGTAGATTCAGCTGTCAAAATTTGATACAGGGCCCATCAAAATATGAGTCATTACGTGATATGCATATGGTGAACACTAAGCTCAGCATGTGGTAGTTAGGTAATTATTGCTTGAATGGAATGTATACTCTTTTCTTTTACAAGATGTTTATTGATTTTTCAACAATTGGAAAATATAGAGCAAGCAGCAAAATTAATCTAAATTTGCAATTCGTCAATAATGCAGCATGTGGCTGCCAGGGTGAAGCTACATTTATCTGCACATATAAATTGTCAGATAACATTTCATCCAAATGCCTATATCATGCTGCTGAAACACTGTGTTCACTTCTCACCACGCCCACCTCATTTTCTCACTATATTGTAAAAGCCTTCCAGTCAGGACCTACATAGTTACATAGTATTTGAGGTTGAATAAAGACACAGGTCCATCAAGTCCAACTTTTGTGCGTGTTGTGTGTGCATGTGTGTGTGTGTATATGAGTCTAGAGCTGCAGCTAACGATTATTTTCAAAATCGATTAGTTAGCCGATCCCCGTGTTGTCTAGTTTTTAAGGGTACCAGTACCCCTGTATGTTACCGTCTGTATTGAATTGATTTTTTAGTGAATCAATACTCTCTGCTGATACCGCTGCTTGTGGCAGAAAGTTCCAAAATGTAACTGCTCTAACTGAAGATAAGCTCCTGCACTCTTTGTGGTTAAATCTTTTCACCACCAATTGTAGGTGGTGGCCTCTAGTCTTTTTTAGGTTTACAGTAAAAAGTAAACTTGACAGATGTTGCCCTCTCCACTAAACATTTTGTACATCAAAATCATGCCCCCCCCCCTTAATCGCCTCACTTCCACCTACATTCTTTGAGGGGTAGGTATAGGGAATGGCATTCCTGTTGACAAAATTCTTGTACATCAGCTCATACGTGTGCCTTAAAGTATAGAGCCAATGTAATTTTGACCTTATATTGCACATGTGTGGGTTCTTTTATCAACTAAGTCGGGGTACACAAACTAATATGGATATCAGGAGCTAGTCTGTCCAATTCAGGAGCCAGCAGGATTTTTTAGCAGCCAGCTCCATTGGCAACTAGGCACCAATTGTAAGTTTTAAGAGCATTGGCTACCTGGTTCCTTGGATTTGTCCAGTTCTGTGGTAATTAGATTCTAAATGTTACTGGAAAAGGGACTAATGTGCATGGTTCACTATAATCTGTAAAAACAAATGTTGGTTCTGTATGCCTTAGAGGCATGAAAATGCCATTCTACTTATCTATTTGCTTCAGTGCTAGCAAGCTCTTACACTTTTAAAAATATATATAAAGTAACTTGTTATTTCAGGTACAGCTTCACATAGTCCTAGCATGTACAGCTATAGATTTCTGTACATAACAGACTATTTCATTTTACAGGAGTGGACTGTTCTAATCAAATGTTTACTCTCTGTGGTCACTCTAGCACTTTGACCACAAAGTATATAACATGTCATCTACTCTCTAAGGAATTGATTCAGCAGAATTATTCTAGGATGTAAAGTGCAGATAAAAACAGAAACAACAGACGTTGGCCTCATGAACACAGGTGTTTAGGTCCAGCATTGGATCCTTGCAGCGGGATTCATAGGTGGTTCCGGCCAGCTGCAACCATTCAGCCTGTACAAAGAAATGGCAGGCTGACAGGAGCCCAGCTGTCTGCCACTATTTGCATGTATCTGCACATTCAGTGGTTGACTGTAGCTAGGGACAGGTGACCAATCCTGGATGTCATCTGTCTGCCTCCAGGGCCGGTCATCTGTCCATACCTGCAGGAAACCGCTGGATGTGCAGATGCATGTGAATAGTGGTAGACAGCTGTGGCTCCTGTCAGCCTTGTCAATGCTTTGTCTGAGTGGATGAGGCCTTACACTTGCCATTTCAGAATTGTCCTTGTTGGACATGGATTCTAAAAAAGCATCTTCTATCTGTCCGGACTCTCAAAACAAGTAGTTTGTAAACTCAGACCATTTAAAGGAGAACTATGGGGTTAGGGCTTTTCCCCATAGTTCTCCTAAGGGTAATGGGAGGACACAAACTAGCGTCCTCCCGTCACCCTAAGCTCAGTATACCGCGAGCTACAGCTTGCGGTATATTGAGACGCCGCAGCTGAAACGGATCCCGACAATTATGTCTGGATCAGCCCAGCTGCGTGAGTGACAGCTGGCTCTGCCTATCTAGAGGCAGAGCCAGCTGTACCCTCCCCCTCCCCCGTCCATTCCGCCAGTCAGCGCTGGAGGATCGGAGTGGGGAGGGGGAAATCCCTGCCCTGTCACGGCTCTGTGCCGCGACAAGATCGAGAAGTAAGCGAACGCCGGTATGTGTCTACTGAGCCGACCTGTGACAGTCTCATTGTCACAGGTTGGCTAGAACTATGAGGATGAGTGAAAAGCACTAACCTCATAGTTCTCCTTTTAATGCTTTTTAAGCATTCTTTTTAAAGCGGAGCTAGATGCTATTTTTTTAATCCAGATGCTGCTGTAGTTCACCAGTCTACCACAGTCTACCACAGTCCCTTTTGTTGGAAATCTAGTGATCTTATAAACCATCTGCTTGTGAACACACTCTTTGCTGCCTTTGACATACCCCCCCAAAAAAATGCAAGGACTTAAGCTGACCATACACTTTTAGATTCTTTTTGTTTAGCCTTGCAAACTGAACAAAAAAATTTAACAGATCCTTGCACTAAAAACATGGATGAACCGATCTCCTGCTGTGGTTATTGTATAACCAGGACAGAGCATATTCCTGATTGGCTGCAGACAATTTTCAGTGACAAACTCTTGGACTGGATCCTTCAACAGAAGCAGATTGAAAAATCAACTTTTTACAGAGCGGAGAGTTGACAACAGGGCCACCCATAGACTAAATATTCATTGGGTGTTGGGCACAGACCAAAATTGGCTCTGTTTATGACCAGTTTCGGATGTTTACACGTGCACGCACGTACGTTCACAAAAGCAAAAGTTTTGCGTTCAGCTTTCTGTTCAGTGTTTTCCATCTATACAATTCTATGGACAGAAAGGTGCAGCAGCTGGAGCTCCCGGAAACCAAAAAAAAACAGGTGTATTTTACACAATATGCTTGTATATGCGTCCGTGTGCGTGAGCCCTAATATTGCTGACAATTATTTTTATATAAAAATATGTTTTTAAAACTAGCATAAAACAATAAATCACACAAATACAACAAATAAAATGCAGGATGTGACAACACAATGCACAATCTATTTCATGATTGTGTCTAGCCTGCCAATTTCAATAAGTACTGGATGCTAGCCGTATTAGCCATAGCATTTGCCTTGAGGTATTTTTTGACTAATTTACAAATGTATTTTAATGGCACATTTTGCTCAGACCACAAATGCATCATCTTAGTGGTTTCTATGACAACACCCACCACTACTGGTTCTCCCTGCTAGATGAACACAGGTTGGTACAAATGTTCTGCATAATGGCCTTGAAAGCAATATTCATCTTATTTGGAGGATGTTAACTGTCTTTTTAGTTTTCTATAATGAAAAACAGATGGGTTCTGCAGCATAAATTGTGCACTTCTTTTTAACAACATAGCTTCTATCTCTATCTCTGTTGACGTGAAAAGGCAAAGGGAACTGTCTACCATATAGCAGACCACCAAGTAACTGCACGCAGATTACATTTTAACCTAAAAACGCATTTTCGATTTGACATTAGATAGAAACAATAACAAAGCAAACAGATTATACTATAACACACAATATACTATACAACTGGGGTTCTTAAACTTTTTAATCCAAGAGATATACAGTTTGCGCAGCGCTTTACAATATAAGGAAGACATTATGATCACAATACAATTCAAGACAAGATGATAAGGAGGGCCCTGCCCCTGAGGGCTTACAATCTAAAAGGGAGGGAGAAGTGATACATGAGGAGGTAGCTGTGAGGGGACGAATTGTTTTAGAACGTAAAAAGGCTAACATATGCTTTTGTTTGTGATGCTTGTTACATTGATTACTGTAACTATAACAGCTTTCATACAAAGGCAAACAGTACAAAAGTGAGCAGAAGAGGTGTAGTAATTAGCAGTTATAATAATAATTTGTCAGAAATCCAAAAAATGATTGTTGCAGCTCACAAACTAAAGGAAAATGAATGGAAATGACTGTGGTTATGGGTAAAGTGTTTCCTCCTGGAAGCATAGAATATAAAATTCAG
The DNA here is from genome assembly GCF_000935625.1 of Nanorana parkeri. Taxonomy (NCBI): domain Eukaryota; kingdom Metazoa; phylum Chordata; class Amphibia; order Anura; family Dicroglossidae; genus Nanorana; species Nanorana parkeri. Next base: position 244,380 of record NW_017308036.1, read on the forward strand.
CTTTTCAATAGGAAAATGGTTAAAAACATATCTACTCGAAGTGGCTAAGCCTTTGGAAAAAGAAACTGAAACAGAAAGAGGAAAAAAAGAAGGGTGATATAAAAGTTGAAAGTAGAAAATACAAAACCAGAAGAGAAGAGTATCCACCCAAATGCTGGACGTAGATATCCTTATCTTCTATTCAAGAGGTGAGAAGACCCTTGTTTGGAAATCCATCTCTGGCACAAAATCTAGACATATGAATGACAGATCTTTATCACAGCCTTTAGAAGAAGGCAATAGGTGTTTAGCTAGATGTCTTCCAACACTATGGACAATCAGAGAAAAGAATACCTGTCATATCTGTCCTTTGGCCTCAGGGATACCTGCAAGGCTATTCCTCAGGTGTGATCAGTGGGAGTAATGCATTTTGGAACTAACAACCCTTGAAACAGAAAGCAGGGTCTGTCTATCTATCACACTAAAAGTGCCCATACACTTTACAACCCTCGCAAGACTTTTGTCTTGCGAGGGTTGTTAAGTACTTTTAAAAAAGTACGATCTGCCCATCTTGGACAGGCAGATCGTACTTGCGATCATCTCAAGCCCGCCCCCCTGAGGGGCGTGCTTACGATGACTGTAATGAGGGGCATGCTTATGACGAAAGCAAACGGGCAGTGTGCGCGTGCGCACACCGGCCCGTACGGCAGTTGTCGAACCAGCAGGCCACTAACTCGCCGAGAATCGTACGATTCCCGGCGGGTTTTCTAGCACGCTGGTTTGACGAAAGACGTGCGACCGTACAGTAGAAACGGTTGCACGTCTTCCATACACTGCACGATTCTCGTACGATCGCGGGATTTCCCGCGATTCTCGTACGAGAATTGTGCAGTGTATGGGCACCTTTATGTTATCATTATTATTTGTGACAGTAATCCTCCTACAGTGCGAAGCGACAGGCAAACTTCAGATCAGTCTCCAGTAGTTTCAGACAGAAATATCAATCCTCATTTGTACTTTTTGCACAAAACATAAATCAGTAAAGATGTCACTCAATTTATACTGTTTCAGATGTGGAATAAGTAATCAAACATCAGTTTTTATTGTCTAACCTTTAGTCAGAAATTAACAGATGGACTCTCTTTGGATGCCATAGGTCCAATATTTTTAGATACCTGCACCGGCTGTTGATATATGCGTGTCATATTTCATGCACTGTCTTTCAGAGGGGGAGGTATTAGAAGAGCAGACATGGGTCAGGTATACTTCAAGGTTGTGTTACAAAGTAGGATTAAGACTAGGGATGCACCGAAATTTCGGCCACCAAAACATTTCTTCCGAAAATGGTACTTTGGGCAAAATGCAGAAAGTACCATCACGGCCGAAAATGCAGCAAAAAATTCAGTATATCTCTAGCTTCTCTCCTCCCTGCTGGACGCTATTCTATGTCCCCTCCAATGCCCGCTGCTCTCCCCTGCCTGTGTTTGCAGAGGCAGTGGGAATCCGAGGGGACACAGACCGGCATCCAGCGGGGAGGAGAGAAGATTTCAGGAGGTCAAGTGGGGAGGAGATAGCTCAGGGTGCTGAACAGGGGAGGAGTCAGTGTCACAGGAGGCTGAGCTCTCTTCCTGAACTGCCTCGCACAGCCTCCTGTCATCAGGATGGAGAGCTGAGTAAAAGCTGTGACAAGGTCCTCAATCTCATTTTCTATTTTAAAAGCTAAATATCACAGGTCTGTTTAGACCCCTAATATTTCCCAGAAATTTTTGTTAAATTTTTTTTTTAACCCTTTCGCTGCCAAGGACGTATGGCATACGGACCTACAAAAGTGCTTCCAGCTGGCCAGGTCAGTATGCCATACGGACCTGGCATTTACAGTTCTACTATAAGCTGATGGTCGCTTTAGCGACCATCAGCTTATAGTATAACTGTTCAGCAGACTGTCCCCTTTAAATTAATAGCTGTCATCAGCGGCTCACAAGCAATAGGAAAAAATTGCAGAAAATTCAAAAATGGCTTGGCCAGCTGATTTGAAAAATGTTCCGGAGGGCTTGGCAGCGAAAGGGTTAAAGGTTGGGGGAAAAAAGGTCATATTGAGCTTCGGCCTAACAAATTTTTTATTTTCGGTTTCGGTGCATCCCGAATTGAGACCCTTACAGAGACAATCATGGATTTGGAAAATGGGAGTCTCTTCAAAGTATAGAAGCCATATGGTGTACAACAGTGAAAAAAATCAATAACTGGCAGCAAAGAAAGAAAAAAAAAGATTAAAGACAGGCAGAGGTCAATATAACTCAAACAAGGTGCTTATTTTTATCTGAAGTGTCCTTTTAAAAGTAGTAATTCAATTTTGTAGGACAAAATATTGGAAAACATAACTTACGACAGAGAAACTAACCATGAAAGATTTGTTGTGATAAATTTCACATACATTGCATCTATTAAAATGTATTCAAACGTCCTCTATATTTCACTGGAAATTACACATATATATCTTTCGACAGACTATGAAATGGACAAAGGGGAGTCAATACTTTAATAATGTAATACACACAAAGGTAAAAGATTTCTCGTGTTGGCTGCCCATAAAAGATGGCACTACATTTTGTTGTGGACATACTGTCACCTCTTGAAATTAGGTCACCCGTGTATTCAAGAAGAAATTAATGAGCTTTCATAAATCATCTTAGGAAAAGCCTGCTGTCCTTTAACTATTTACTCAATACCAAATCCCAAAGAAAGCAGATGTCAGCTGACAGTAACATAGATATTCCTTAACACATATGCCACATAGCAATAAAATATAATATAACATATCAGAGATTGTTACCTGTCTGCATACTGCTAGCAGTACTTATTTAAAGCTGTTGGGTGGTCTTATGCCAGATTATGGGCTGTTTACAGAGCTTCGCAATGCATCACCATTTTTGTTATTTGCATCAGGTGGCTGACATCAGCAAATATGGCAAATGACAGCATTAAAACCAGCATTTTTATGTGTCCTGTGTTTCTGTATTTTCTGGTATTGTAGCCTCTTATTGCTGAAAATATGAAATGAAAAGACAGCACACACAATCTCTACGTACATCAGTCATTTCCAGTTGTCTAAGACAGTGGTCACAGATCCGAGCTTAATAAGTGATGTTGACCGCATAAACGGACCAACAGAGGTCATGCATAATGATTTTCATACAGTGTGTACCAAGACATCCAACATTTTTCATAAATGCTTAAAGGAGAACTATGAGGTGAGTGAAAATCACTCATCTTCATAGTTTGAGCCGATGTGTGTCAATTAAACTGTCACGCGTTGGCTCAATAGATTGGGAAATGAGTGCACGCATACTGTCGCTTGCTCACTTCTCAATCATCTCCCTGCAGAGCTGTGACTGTCAGTCACCATTCCCCACAGGGATTCCCCCCCTCCCCATTCTCCAGCGCTAACTGGAGGAACGGACAGCTCGCTCTGCCACTAGATAGGCAGAGCCAGCTGTCATTCATGCAGCTGGGTTGATCTCTACAGCATTGTCGGGATCCGTCCCGGCTGTGGCGGTCTCAGTATACCGTACCGTGAGCTGTAGCTCGCGATATACTGAGCTTTGGGTTACGGTAGGAGGTTAGTATATGCCCTCCCGTGACCCTTATGAGAACTATGGGGAAAAACTAGGGATGCACCGATATATCGGCGCCGAAACATATTGGCCGAAAATGGCACTTTTGGCATAATGCCGAAAGAGCCATGTTTCGGCCGATACATCGGCGCATCCCTGGTTTCTTTTCTCCCCGCTGGCCGCTGTTCCAGCGGGGAGAAAAGAAAGTGACAGCCGCCAAGCGCTGCAGGAGTCAGGACGAGAGCGCTGTGAGCGGCTGGCGTCGGCTCTCCCACACCGCTCAGCCGCATATCGTCAGAGCGGTGTGGGGGCGGAGACAGCGCTGTCACAGGAGGCTGGGCTTTCCTCTCTACACCGCTCGATCAGCGGGGAGAAAAGAAAGTGACAGCCGCCAAGCGCTGCAGGAGTCAGGACGAGAGCGCTGTGAGCTGCGGCATCTCTCCTCCCATACCGCTCAGCCGCCTCTCACAGTCCGGCAGAGCGGTGTGTGGGCGGAGACAGCGCTGTCACAGGAGGCTGGGCTTTCCTCTCTACACCGCTCGATCAGCCTCCTGTGACAGCGTGTCAGAGAGAAAAGCAAGGTACACACACTAAGCAATCAGTGATCGCTGAGTGTGTGTACATAATTGAGGATATGGTATGTTAAATATATCCTCAATTATGAATGAATGGGAGTGATCTACATCACCCCCATTCATTCATAATTGTAGTTTTAGTAAACAAACAATGTTCTCATGTTATCAATGAACAGGAACCCTTATAGAGGATTCCTGTTCATTGATAACAGGGGACACAGAAAAAGAGATTGAGGACTCTGTGTTCTCAATCTCTTTTTCTATTTTAAAAGGGAAATACAGGGGTCTGTTTAGACCCCTAAAATTTCCCCAAAGCCCCTAAAAGTAAAGTAAAAAATACAAATATTTAATTAAAAAATGAATAAATAAAAATAAATATAAAAAAATTAAAAAGTTTATAAAAAATAAAATATTTTTAAAAAATTGAAAAAATTTAAAACATTTTTGGTATTGGTTTCGGCCTGACATTTTTTTTTATTTAGGTTTCGTTTCGGTTTTAAAATTTCCATTTCGGTGCACCTCTAGGAAAAACACTTACCCCATAGTTCTCTTTTAAGGAAGCTTGATAAAAGAATCAGATTTACAGGCATCATTTCTGATATTTGTTCTCTTTTTTCTAAGAAGCTAGCAACACAAGTCTTGATTTCAACAACTGATCCACTTATCAATAATATCTCAGTGACTAAGAAATGTTGACAGTAGTCCAAAATGTGTAGCAGCCTACATTTCAATACACCATGAGGCTAATACTGGAAGCAGCATTGTGGCTGGTTTAACAATGAAATCACATTTTATTTTTGAGAAAGCAAATACATAATATAACTATGAATGTGTACTAATTACTAATGTTAGTGTAGTCAAATGTTTTTAAATTTTTATAAGAACAAACTGTATTATTCACATGTCCACTATACTGTAAATATTTAATGGATTTGTTTTTCCCGTTCCCTTTTACCTTCAGGTTGTTTATCCCAAACTATACGTTGAATAACTTTTGTTTTAATAAATTAATTTTACTGAGATAATTCACTGCTGCATTTCAAATGTTATTCACATCACAAATGTCTCAATGAACAGTTCATTTTTCGAACACCCCAAATAATCGTACAGGATACCTGTACTGAGGGAAATACGTAGGCGGCCATCGCTGACTTCCTTCAGGCTAGGTTCACACCTAGGCGATTGAGCTGGGGAGCTGTTTCTACGCATTTGCGCAATTTTGCTTTGAAAACCGCACGGTTGTTGAGCAGATTTCAATTCAGGGCCGGTGCAGACCTGAGCGATTCGGGAAGCATTCCAGGATCGCTCGGTCGTGCACAATTGCAGACAGCGATTGCCGCGCAGCCCCATTGATTTCAATGGGGTACATCCGCTCGGCAATCGCAGAAAAAAGGTGCATGTACCTTTATTTGCGATACACGACGTGTGGCCACGATCGCGTTCGATTGCAAGGGCGGAAGCATGGCGGGAAACCGTGCGATCCGCCTGGCGCAACTGGGGTGCCATTCGAGCATAATGGCACCGCCAGCATGATCGACGGTAGTGGGCGACTCTAGGACTGCTCAGCAATCTGCGCTGTATCATGCACGATTGCTGTGTGGTCACAGATCACCCAGGTGTAAACCTGGCCTCATAGAGATGTCTATGGGACCCAATCCACGTGACAACCGCCTGAAAATAGCTCCAGCACCTTTTTGCGCGACAGGTGAGTTCCACTGTAAGACACATTGCAACAATGTGAACAGATTCCATAGACTTGAATGCAAATCTCTGTTTTGTGCGATCTTGCATGAATCGCCTAGGTGTTAACCTGGCCTTAACCCCTTCGTGACTGACGACGTACAGTGTACGTCGCCAGCATCGGGGCTGTTTAAACAGACTCCCGGCGACTTACTTTGGGTTCATTACTTTCTGACTTGGAACACACATGCTGAACATCAATAATTTAGAAAGTACTAAAGCAAATGTGTCAGCATGACAGCCAGACAACTAGCAATCCTTATGCATGGTAATCTTCATATTGTCTCAGCACAGTCCTTTCAGTCTCTGTATGCTAAAACAGCGTAGCAAACTTCTTGCCTTTTACAAACAAGACATATCCCCCCAGCCTTCCTTTGTGCCATCACAACCCTTGTAAACTACCTCCTGTTCTGACTGTTACCATATTCCATGCAGCAGGACTTTCCATTCCACAAATAGGCTGATTCCGAAGTACACTCTATAACGTTTATCCGTATAAGCAGAGTCCAGATACTGATATATAAATTGTCTTCTCTGCCCTCATCCACAATTGCAAATACTGGCCTTTTTAGACCCTGTCAACTACTGAGACAAATATATTTGATCTAGTGTCATACAGACCACTTCTTAAAGAGAAACTTCACCCTTATCTTCAAAATAACAACAAAGGCACCTTTAGAAATGTTTAGTAATAACAACCTACAAACACATACTTCTAGATAATTGCAGACTTTTTGTTTTTTGCATACCTTATTTTTTTCCCTTCTTCTCACCTAAATAAGGGCAGATGAATCCATCTCCCGTAACTTCCTGGCACATGTGACTAGGACATGTGACCATGCATATCATCCTAGGGGAGGAAAAAGCTTTTCCCTGAGATTTCAGATGAGATTTCCCAGCAATGCTCTGCTGATGTAATCTTCCCAGGATGCAATGCTTTGGCACGATTACATAATTTGTGCCAAAGTGGACCAGGAAGTGGAAAAAAGAAATTGTAAGTAAAATAAAAATATATCTTTGTTTAGCTATTGAATGTAATATGATTTCATATCAGCATGCAGAGCTGTATGCTGATGTGATTTTTAGTAGAAGGGGGTAAAGGTCCACTTTAAATACACAAGTAATACCACATATGCCTTTTATAAGAAAACTCCAAACATCAATGGTATGTCTCCCCACAAAAAGGTTCACTATTGTCTATGAGAAGGTGGAAAATCCCTTAAACTGATTTTTTTTTTAGAAAATTTGAAAAGTAAAGGATTTGAATCTCTGTTATGCTTTTTTGCGTTGGGTGAATTTTCTCATATTCCTTGTCCTAAAGGCATGGTAGAAAGTTAAAGGAAATCTGCCCAAAGTAAGGGGAAACCCCACATTTAATAGTTGCCACTGGAACAGGTATCTCTATTAGGTGATATCCTCTCACATATTGTTCTGGTGAGTGAACAGGGGACAGAAACTAAGGGTGTATCTCCCCAACAGTTCCATGCGATTAACATACCGTAATAAGGCACCTCCCTGTAATCATACAGGGGGGAATAGAAGTGAATGAAATGGAAATGGAAATGTCACTTTGCAGCATTTCAATAAAGGTAAAGAAAAAATAATAAGGTTAAACAGCGATACACTGTGATCAGTAGACCGTGATGGTTCCTTCTCTGCAAACACCAGATGCCAGGTGGTAGTGTCCGCTGCTGGGGTAAACAAACTCTAAAGAGCTTCTAATTCTTCCAAACTTTTTCCAACCTAAAATACATTTTACTGAAGTTCAATTGAAACATGAAACCATAGTTTTACTATATACTGCACATTTGATTAAAATATATGCAGTACTGCTGCAAATGTTTGTCAGGCAGAATGGAGGTAGGTTGCCTCCCCTTCCACCTCTAACTAATAAAGGTATGCAGTCACTCCATTCTAATCAGACTTCCTGTCTATCAGATATTTTGTCTCTAATAAAACTTATTTGTTTACGCTTTCTAGTATGAGAAATGCCACACACCTATATACTGTATTAACTAGCAGGCTTTACCACTGAGCACTTACAAACCTGTAGATAGATCAAATATTGGACACAAGTCTGGCAAATTGCCAAGGAAGAGGAAACTATCTGTTGAGAAACCGCTAAAGAGCTGATTGTCTTGTGTCATATGTGTAGTATAGAAAGATGCATAGCTGTGCCTAGAGATATGGCAATGCATGAAAAATGTCAGCTTGGAGACACAATAACTACAACTTTGTCTTTGCAAGAGTAATATGGATAGAGCTGCAGCTAACGATTATTTTCAAAATCGATTAGTTAGCCGATTATTAAGTTCGATTAATCGGATAAACTATAAAATAAAGTTTAAAAAATGGCTCCAGTGATGGGACTACTAGTTTGTATTGAGGTATATGGATGTGAGGGAATTCAGGGAACATGTTATGAAAATGGCATACTTGGCTAGTGAAGCTAATTTTGGATGAATGCCAACATTCCCAGATGCATTCAAAGGTTAAAGTGTATGTTACAGTTTACCAAGGCGCAAACAGCTGCATCATCTTTATTCTGTTCTCTGATAATGTTTATGTCATACAGCACTCAAACAGATATTAACAACACCACATTCTCCACTGCAGACAGTTTTTCAATTACATGAAATATGAATATCTCTCAACTGGATCTTAGGGACTTGTCCTCTCTGAATATTTCTTGTGTAATTCTTTGAACAGCACAGGTTTGTGGCCTAGGTAAACACTAAACAAAGCAAAGGCTTCAAAGGAAGTCATTAGAATAAAGTGTACCCATCACCATACTTATCGAACAGAACTGAGTTCTCATGAAAGATCACTATAAAATATACTTAGTTAACCTTAACCAATAAAACATATTGTCTTTATTTTACCTTTCCTGCTACAACACAATAATTATACAATGCAAGTTGCTATCTTGAGGACTGCATCAGCCTTTCTCAACTAAGGTGCCATCTAGGTCCATCAGAGATGCCGTCAAAAAAACAAACAAAAAACAAGCCAGGGGAACACAAGTTACTTTTTTATTACACAGCCTGATCAGTGGCTATGGTCTGTGAACCATAACAACCAAGCATACTGTGCTTGACAGCCACCAGCGTCCTAGTAACCAATGATACCATTGGTTGCTAGGACACTGGGGATGAGCCCATTCAGCGTGCTTGGTTGTTATGGTGCACAGATCATATCAACTGATCACTCTTGGGGGAATTTATTAAAACTGGAGCAGACAAAATCTGGAGCAGTTGCAAATGGCAACCAATCAGCATCTCCCTTCAGTTTGTTCAGTTACGATTTGAAAATGAAAGTTAGACTGATTGGTTGGCATGCACAGCTGCTCCAGTTTTGATAAATTCCCCTCAAGGTGTTCAAGGCCTGTATCTACTGAGAGGGGAATCAGGGTAGGCAACCAAACAAACTGTGGGGTCCGGCTGCTTGCATCCTAGCAAATGGCCATCCACACAGATTGCTTCGTTGAGGGATTGGGGGCTCTGATGTAAAAAGGGGGTCACTGATGTTAAGGGGGGACTCTGGTGTGAAAGGGGGGTCTGTGGTGTGGAGAGGGGGGACTCTGATGTGAAAGGGAAACTTTTGATGTGAAGGGGAGACTCTGATGTGAAGAGGGGAAACTCTGATGTAAAAGGGGGGGGCTGTGATGTGGAGGGGGGACTCTAATGTGATAGGGAGACTCTAATGTGATAGGAAGACTCTGATGTGAAGAGGGGGGCTCCGATGAGAAAGAGGGAGACTCTGATGTGAAGGGGGGAGACTCTGATGTGAAGGAACTCGGATGTGAAGGGGGGCTCTGATGTGAAAGGGGGGCTCTGATGTTAAGGGGAGACTCTGATGTGAAAGAAAGGGGGGCAGTGCTGTGACAGGGGTCTTTGATATGAAGGTGGGGGACTCTGATGTGAAAGGGGAGACTCTGATGTGAAAGTGAGGGCTCTGATGTTGAGCACCCCTCCCAATACTGAAATTTACTGCATGCTTGTGAAAAGTGGACAATTCCTATTTTACTCAATAACCTATGCAGGTGTAAAGCTTTAGTTTCAATCCTAGCAACAGCACACTGTAATGATAAAATCATTTTCTCTCCTTTGAGTCCAGGGAAGCAATTGTTGCCCATAACGCTATCTGTAGCATACAGATATCTAGAGAAGTGCTTCACAAGGGTTTAAGATCTCTCTTGTTTTGTTAGGCTGTTCATACAAAGTAGGTCTCATGAGGTACAGTCATACAAGCAAGAGCTGCTTGATATACATTTTCAATTCCATCTTTTTGCTAACAAGGCTTAGTGGGGATGATCTCCATGGAACTTTTTTCCTTATGCTGATTGGTAGGTTGTCATATTCTTATCTACCACAACTACTATTTGACCAGATTTGTCATTCCTCAATTGTAATTATTCTTACTTTTCTGGCCATTGAGGACCACTGTGGTCCCTGAGTTCTGACACTCCACTTAATTGACAATGACCAATGCTTTGCCAAAGTATATAATAAAGCTTCCCAGCTTTTGTGACTCAGGAAACGTGTTCCGGGCCCTGACCTCGTTACTCCAGGTCATGGGGCCCACAATGGACCATTTAACGAAGGAAAGGAAATAAAATGAAAGCCCCCAAAAAATATTCAGTATATTACAAAGCAGTAGTTTTGGCAATCTTGTAGCAGTTGAAAACACTTTGGTATGAGCTTGAATATATGTCTTTAACCCCTTCATGACTGAGGCCCTTTTTTCAATTTTTGCACCCATGTTATATTAATACCATATATACAATTGTTTGTATTATTTTTCTTACTACCACAAAGCTTGAATTAAACGTGTGTTTATGTTGATATATGGCAGTCTTCCAAATATTAGAACGTTACAAGAGACTGGCAGAATAATAGTTTGATGCGGCCATGACTAGATAGGACAAATAACTGCCTGCTCTGCAGACATTCACTAGCATGAATTTAACTGCAATGGTCGATTTTTCCCAACAACTATGGCTGGCCATACACTGTTAATATTGTAGCCAATTCACAGGAATCTGGTAAAGTTCTAACTGTGGGTGGCCCTGCTGGCTTTACAAAAGTTGATTTGAGGAATAAGGCGCCGCCACCAATGAATGATTCATTTAACTCTGGAGTTAAGTCTTAAAAATGCATTCAAGTACCTTACCAATTAACAAAAATGTATCTTATTTGTGTATCACTCGGCTGTAGATCCTCAAATCATCTCTGAATTGATGCTGACACTGTCCTTCCTTCTGGAGGGGGGCTGCTTTTGTTTCTCATGGGCCCTGTTTGTGTGTGTTGTAAAGTAGCCATCACTAAATCTTACAAATGCATTCAAGTACCCTAACTATATAACAAAAATGTATCTTATTTGTGTATCACTCGGCTGTAGATCCTCAAATCATCTCTGAATTGGTGCTGACACTGTCCTTCCTTCTGGATGGTGGATACTTTTGTTCCCCATGGTCCCTGTGTGTGTTGTAAAGTAGTCACCGCTCCAAGCTTGCTCCCATGATGGACTACAATCTCAATAAAAATTAATAAACTAAACATGAGATTGTAGTCCATCACAGGAGTGAGCTTGGAGTGTTGGCTACTTTACAACACACACAGAGACCATGGGGAACTAAAGTAGCCACCCTGCAGAAGGAAGGACAGTGTCAGCACCAATTCAGAGATGATTTGAGGATCTACAGCCGAGTGAGACACAAATAAAGGTGCCCATACACCTTACAACCATCGCAAGACTTTTGTCTTGCGATGGTCGTAAGCTTATTAAAAGCTTGTACTATCTGCCCATCTTGGACAGGCAGATCGTACTTGCGATCATCGAAAGCCCGCCCCGCTCAGGGGTGGGCTTCCGATGACCGTAGTGAGGGGCGAGCTTCCGATCACTGCAAACGGGCAGTGTGCGCGTGCGCACTCCGGCCCGTTCGGCAGTTGTCGAACAAGCAGGCCACTAACCCGCCGAGAATCGTACAATCCCCGGCGGGTTTTCAAGCCTGCTGGTTCGACAGAAGACGTGCGACCGTACAGTAGAAACGGTTGCACGCCTTCCATACACTGTACGATTATCGTACGATTGCGGGATTTCCCACGATTCTCATACGATAATCATACAGTGTATGGGCACCTTAAGATACATGTGTGTTAATAGTTAAGGTGCTTGAATATATTTGCAAGATTGAACTCCTTAGTGTACACATTGCTGATTTTGACATGTGGGTTGGTGGTGGCCTCTAGGTTGCATTAACACAGTACACTTAGACATATGTAAACGGTACACAAGCATTACATGGATACAGGGCACACACACCATTTTATGCAGAATCACGCTGCCAGCTCCGGCATATTATGCTATTTTCGTATGACAGTGCCTGAGCTTTTTATCTTGCTATGGAGATATATTTTTATTTGATTTTTTTTTTTTAAATAGAACACAAACGGTATTCTCAGGGGTCCAAAATGGCTTTTCTCCTTCTTGTGAGTTAATAACCCAAATATATTGGTGAATATAAAAAGTATATGGGTAGACTTGGGAAACTTAAAGGCCAAGTTCAATTTTAATACCAGGTTTCATATGACCCCCATATTCAGGGTGTAACATGACACATGTTCACATCACCAAAAAAAAAATAATCGTGGCTGCTATGCTTAACTGGCTCCAATGCAAAGAAATAACAAATGCACATTTTTCTTTCATGAATGTGTGTGCATTTATTTATTTATGTGGGTTTTTTTTTTAAAAGCTGGACTTTTAACTGAAGCATATTTCTAAAAAAAACTAAAAGTGTGATTTTACATCTCTCCAAGTTACTACACCCTGTGGGAGGTTCAATAAACACTTGAGCCTTGGAAGACATCCCTAACATACAGACCTATTCAGCTCCCATGAAAACCTGCTATGTGCAAATCTGAAGAGCCTGTTTTTGTACAGATTTACACACCAGTCTGCCTATATTTTATATAATTCACTTAAGTCAATTTTCTTCAGCCATTACTCAGCCAGGGTTTTCTTTTTCTCTTTATCTTACAGTAACCTCTGATCTTACATTCTGTAGAGGCACTGAAAGAGAATTGTGTGAAAAATGAGTCAGCTTATAGCATTAAGAAAAAGACATTTGATCTACTACTTCTATTCTAATCTTCCATAAAGTCATTTTAAACCACAATGCCCACCTGGGACTTTACATTCCTTAGTTTGGAAAGAAAATTGTATACTGTATACCAGGGGTGCCCACAATTTTTTGTGTTAAGATCTACTTTTCAAATGACAAGCTAGATGACATCTACCAACGAAAAAAAAACCTCCCCTGAGTCCCCTCTCCTGGCTGTCTCTCCGCGCTCTCCTGGCTGTCTCTCCTCCCTCTCCTGTCTCTCTCACCTGGCTGTCTCTCCTTGCTCATCCTCCTGGCTGTCTCTTCTCGCTCTCCTGGCTGTCATTCCTCATTTTCTCTCCTGGCTGTCTCTCTTCGCTCTCTTGGCTGTCTCTACTTTGCTCTCTACGCTGGCTGTCTCTTCTCTTTTTCCTGGCTGTCTCTCCTCTCTCCCTTTCCTGGCTGTCTCTCCTCTCTCCCTAATTAAAACTAGGGGTGCAACTAACGATTATTTTCATAATCCGTTAGTTGGTTGATTATTATTTTTGATTAATCGCATAAAACATTTTTTTAATAATCATTTATTATGAATTAATTAAATGTTTAATTATTTAATGGACATATATTCAGTCTTTCTGCATAGCTCTCATCCCTGGCATATGCTACATGTATCACAGATAGAACTTGTGCAGGAAGGAAAACATTATTATTATTATTATTATACAGGGTTTACATAGCGCCAACAGTTTGCGCAGAAGTCTAAAACATAGGGAGGACATTATAATTACAATACAATTCAAGAAACAATGCTAAGGAGGGCCCACAATCTAAGAGGGAGGGGCAAGTGATACATGAGGAGGTAGCTGTGTGGGGATGGATTGTTTGAGAAAGAGATAGTTCAGTGGTTAGTTTGAAGTGTGATATGCTTCACTGAAGAGATGAGTCTTTAGTGATCACCGAAAGGCAGTCAGTGTGGGAGATATACAGACAGGTTGGGGTAAGGAGTTCCAAAGAATGGGAGAGACTCTAGTGAAGTCCTTGACTTCAATGCACCGCCACGCCCCTGAACGCAGGTAGGCGGCCGGCTTGCGTTCCAGTGCATTCCAGAAACCAAACGTACTGGAACACGGTCTTTGTGGTGTGAACCGGCCCTTTTTTCTGATGTTGTACTGTATGCAGCAAGCACATCATTTGAAGAGATGATGGGGGAGGATTCAACAATGTTGTCTGGAACTAGAAGCAGGATGTTGTCAGGGAAAGGCGTCATGTTCTACCATACACCAACATGTTCATGGAACATTATGTTTTGTTTTTAACAGATCAATAGCTTTTCACTTTACATATTTGTGACTTCTGGGTGTTGTCCTCTTTTAACAATAAAACAGTGGCTAAGAAGCACAGCGCCAGAGGTTATATGATTACTCCATCTTTACTAATGTGCTTCAGCCTGCAACCATGAGTTCCAAAGAGAGAGATGACAAACAGGTTTTCTATGGCGCTAACATTCATGTACAACCAATCACTGAATTTGAACAGTTTTCAAATAAGCTCATATTTACCTCTAAACAGCCCATGGTAAAGTCATTAGCCAAATGTCTAAGTTTATCCATTACAATAATGGCTATACAATAGAAGCACTCCCCATTAACAATGCAGCTACTGTATATCATCATTTACATTTCTCCTTTATATATTTATAAACTGCACAGTAATCTGTAACCATTAGATTTCTGCTGAACCTTTTAATCATGTGTGGCTTTCATATATTTTGTACAGACCCTCTGCTCTATGCCAACACTAATCAATAGAAAAATGTTACTTTACATTAGTTACAATTACAAGGGCTAGTTCATCTTTAATGACTTAAAAAACATATGCATTACATATTTGATTGTACGTTAAAATGCTGTCCTCCGTTTTTGAAAATGATTCTCATGGACCATTCACACCAGATGCATTGGGGCTGCGCTTGCCGTTGTTACCAGCACATCCCAATGTAAAACAGGGAAATTTGCTTTGTCACAGATGGACACCTTTAACACCGATGCGTTGCGGTGGGAATGTGGTGGTATCTGCTAAAAAAAAGTATGTCATGCCTTATTTTTTTTCAGTGCAGTGGGATGCAACACAAAACAACCACTTCATACCCCACTGTGCCCATAGAACTGAATGAAATGTTAATTGTGACATTTCAATAAAGTTCTAAAGAAAAAAGTAGAAAGTGCGATGTGCTGGGATCAGCAGCTGGACTTTTTGCGCCACGGCTGGTGTGAATGGGCCCTTACTTTGAAGAATCAAAATACCTGAACAGTACCTGCATCTGAGTGGATGCAAGAGCTGTTTAGCCAACTATGTTTCTAGTGTAATGTCTGTTCATAAATGAGGTCTAATAGACTCCAGGAAAGAAGACAGTTCAGTGTATACCCAACATTAGCCTTTAAACCCATTGTTTTGCCATAGGTTACCGCACAATGCCTAAACACAAACAATCCATTTTTGTAGAGTGCCCTAAAGTAATGATGACAGGAAACACTAAAGATAACAATCTCTGATAGTGGTTTTACTGATTGCTATAATCAGCTGCTCACTAGCCAGATGCAAGTGAATTCTGACCAATGAGGAAGATTATATCTTACAACCACTGGTTAAAATCCAACTTATATTGAACAGATGGACACCTTCAATACAGACACAGTTCTGATAAATGCAGAGCCATTAGCTGTGTGCTTACAATGAGGAAGATAACATCACTGAAAGATCACGGCTGTAAAACCCAGAGGAGAAAAAAAAAAAAAGGTGCAACATTCAGTAGCACATTCAGTGTCAGAAATAATACCTGAAAACTCTCAGCGCAGACAATTTACATTTCACACAACCCTTCACAGCCTTTACATGCAGGATGCACTTTTCAAAGGTAGTCAACTGTATGAGATCGTCTTCTATTCCTGGGAATAATCAAATGACTAAAAATATCATGAAATAACAACCAGAGCAGTCATTCAACATGGCACAGATTTTTAGGCTGGGTTCACACCTAGGCGTATCGAATATGCGCGTTTCGTGACGCGTGTTTTACCGTGATTCATGGTAAAAAAAATTGCGCGACAAACGTGCGTTTCCGAGGGCTATCTGGCTGTATCCCAGTGGATACGCGCGGCAAATACACCCCAAAGAAGCTCCTATACTTCTTTGGGCGTAGGGCGTTTTCTACGTGCTGCAAAACGCCCAGGTGAGAACCATGCCCATAGGCAATCATTGGTTTTCACATGTTGAGCGTTTTACAGCGCGTAGGAACGCGCTGTAAAACGCCCAGGTGTGAACCAGGCCTAAGGGTTTTGATCCTTCTATGTAAAATAGATACAAGTATATCAAACCAGAAGACGACGAGTCAGAATCCATGATCATACTGATCTATATAGGTGTTCCTTCTATATTCAGTCAACCAAACACACTATATATGTCATTGCAGGTCATCTGCTACCTGCAATTAACTGAGTTTGGAAGGAAACACCCATAACTAAAGCCTGGATTCTTTTTTTGTATCTTTCAAATCCAGGAATCCCTTCTATTAGGTCTTATACAAAGTACTTTCCTCTCTAGGAGCATTAGTGCTCTAGACCAGCCTTTCACAATCAGGGTGTTGTGTAGGTTTGTCAGGGGTGGCCTCAAATTTTCACACAATGTCATGCATAGTGTAAGTAGGCCGGCCTCCACCACCATGGAAATCCATGGTGCTAAGCCAGGACTGACCCCAACATTCAGAAGAGGACAGCCTCTGTTCAAAACTGCTCAACCTCCCTTTTACTGCCATAGCCTCTGCTTTAGTGAGATTGTAAGGTAGGACTCTGATGTAAAGAGGGAACTGAAGGCTCCTATGTGAAGGGGGCTCCTGATGTGAAGAGGGGGCTTCTCATGTGAAGAGGGGTCTTCTGATGTGAGGAAGGGGCTTCTGATGTGAGGGATGGTCTCTGATGTCAAGAGGGGCTCCTGATGTGAAGGGTGGCTTCTGATGTGGAGGGGGCTCTTAATGTGAAGGGAGCACCGGATGTAAAATGGAGGCTTCTGATGTGAAGGGCGGCCTCTGATGTCAAGAGGGGCACCTGATGTGAAGGTGGGCTTCTAATGTAGAGAGGGTTCTTGATGTGGAGGGGGCTCCTGATGTGAAGGGGAGCTTCTGATATGAAATGGGGGGGACTATGTTGTAAACAGTGGAAGCCTACATAGTTTTTCTGTTTGCTTTTTTGCCCGGGGTCCCCCCTTTAAATCCATTGCGGGTCATACTTTACTGTAGCCTCCGTACATCTACGTGTCCCGCATTGCGACCTGGAACTTCCGGGTCTGGGGGACAACATTATAAGCACTTCGCCACGTGAACAACGCACCCGACAACTGTGCTGTACCTGCTATTGTGTTATCTTTGTCCGCAACTATCATACTGTTTGGTATATTCTTGCGTGGATACCATTTACTTAAGTGTATTTACTGAAAAACAATAAAAACTTTTGATGGATCTTGGAGTGGGTAAGTACTAGTTTTTCTAAATTTTAGACTGGGTGCCTGAAGATTTTGATCCTTCTATTTTGCATACTTTTAATGGGGGTGCGTGACTGAAAAAAGGTTGAGAAAAAGCTTCTCTTAGTTGTGTGATTCTCCGTAGTTTTTTATACGGATTTTAAAAAGTACAGAGATGCTGCTGTTGAATCCTGAAAAGGAAATACTCAGAGCAGGACCTTTTAAATGAACAAATTTCTGGAATGGGGAGATGGGGTAATTAACATTACAGCCCCACACACCCTTCACCATGTAATCCTTTAATATTGAGAGCTCCTTTAGACACAAACATGTCCTTCCTGCCTACAGCATGGCTTCCTTTTTCCAAACACAATCACAATGATAAAGCTAAACTCCAGGCAAAATGAATTATCTTAGATGCATGTATATTATTAGTTGCAAAAACATTTTGTGCACACAAAGTGTATTTATATCCTTCGAGGCTATTGAGGAACATATTTCAATAAAAGTTGTGCCTTTCAGCTTTTACATTTACATAACCACCTGCATGGAGAAAACTGTGCTACATTTGGATATGGTGAAGACAGGATGCCAAAAGTATTAAGTGTTACATATTTGTTCACATGCCAGCAATGTTAGAAATGCATAGCTGGGATTCGGTCCCTGGACTATTGGCTAATACCAAGCTTAAAAAATAACCTTATTTAGTAAATACAGTCTTACTCAATAAAACAGAGCAGAATATTGAGGGATGCTTTCACAAACCAAGACATTATTCACAAAAGGGTGAAGCGTTTGGAGAAGGCTGGAGAAGTGAACAATCTAGGACAACATAGCTGAACTGGAAAGTGAGACGAGCACATATAGGCGATCGGCGGGCTATGGACCCGCTGATCGCCTATATGTGAAACACCCGGTAACGGGTCTTTTCTGCCCGTGCGTGCCCGCTAGGGGGCGCGCGCGAGCAGAAAAAAATTGCCGTCTGGAGACGGCAACCCGCAGATGTAGCAGTGCCGTCCGTCCGTTTTTTTTACTACGGGCGGACGGCAAGAGGTTAAAGGAGAGCAAAGGGAAGACCTCATCAGTGTGCCGCTGCTCCTCACTGTCCTGTCATCAGGCTGTAGTAGGCTGGAGATCAAGTCGTATTGTTTAACTGCGGTGGAGTGCAAGGTACTGGACCTACCTGTACTATCTGGCACGTTTGCCTGGACCAGACTTGAGAATATCTTGTTAAAAAAAGTGTTTCTAAGCTTTTAAACTAAACCCTAGGCAGAGCACAAATAAAAAATGTGACTAGAGTTGCTTTGATGCTCTCCAATATGTGTTCCTGAATTTTTGAGTGCCCAAACTGTGTTTCGGCATGTTTTGCCCTATGCTGGAAAGGTCACTTTGGGTTTCTACTCTCACCTAGTGACACTGGTAAAGAATGATGCTGTATCTAGTGTCACTGGTGTCTTCAGATTTATTGGCTTTATATTGATGTTTACTGGAACTGAGTCCTTCTAGTGCACGATCTGCTTTCCTGTCCACGACCCTATATGAGAAATGCAGTGCTACTGCCTACTTATTTGCCATAAAGCCCTGACATGTAAGCTTGATTAGGGATGAAACATTTAATGCTAGCATTTCCATCAACTGGTATTCCTTTTTCTTATCAATGCTGTCATCGTCCTGGAGTTCCACTTTAAAGTTGCTGATCAGTAGGTAACAAAGTCATTTTTCTGATTAAAGGCCAAGACACTGCTTAGCATGGATGGAGGAATTTTAGCACATTATGGCAGTCTTTCTGC
The DNA here is from genome assembly GCF_000935625.1 of Nanorana parkeri. Lineage (NCBI taxonomy): Eukaryota > Metazoa > Chordata > Amphibia > Anura > Dicroglossidae > Nanorana > Nanorana parkeri. The sequence continues at coordinate 263,692 of NW_017308036.1, forward strand.
CAAAGCGATCCCATCCAGGGCTGCCATGTCAGGGCCCTCCTCCCTCACCGAGGCTTTCAACTGTCTCCTGGCCTTTTTCTGCGTTCAGTGTCTCTTGCTGCTTGATTAGCCGGGCCTGGATGATGTAACTCCTACGCATGTGCACAGGGTTTACTCCGTCTCGGCGAGGAATTGTGCCGAGCTTGTGTACAGAGCTGCGCAGTATGCACAGTGGCTCATTACACAAAGTACTGTATAGTGCTGACAGGCAGGAAGAGGGATCAATGACAGAAGAGACTTACACGGTGTCTTCTGTCATAAAAAACCTGCCTGTCAGCAATTTTACAATTAAAGACTTTGCTTCCACTTTAAGAGCAGGCTCACAGAAGCAGCCCCCTCCTCCTTAAAACTACAGCAATGCATTTGAAGCCTAGAAATCAGCTGAAGACTTCCAGTATGGGTCATGTATGTATATGTGTGTATATATATATATATTGTGAGGATTCGCTTCAAATGGTAGCGCATTCAGTACACTGCCACTCCTCAGTTTTCACTTTGTAAGGGCTTCTTTGCCCACTTTTATTGACCCTCAATTCAAAAGAAAAGTCCATGCAGGTGTTTCCTCGCAGGGGTTTTCAAACAAAAAGAACTGTTTTCTGTCACAACAACAACAGTTTTTAGTCTCACCGGCTTCAAGTTGGTCCTTTAACGTCCACTGGCCACATAGGCGGATTGCCACTCAGGCTGCTGCCACACAGGTGGATTGCCACACAGGCGGATTGCCACACAGGCTGCTGCTCCCCAGTCCCCCCCTGACCCCTCACCTTGATTCCCGGGATCCGCTGCCCCATCTTGGATCCCGGGACCGAGGGCGTCAGGAGGAGGAGGACGGGAGATCAGCAAGGAGCTGATGAATGCAGAAGTGATGTGTATTACATCACTTCCGCATTCACCTGTCAGTCATCTGGCTGCTATAGCACATGTACATGAAGTGATGATAACAGTAAGGTGCAATGCAGGAGAGCCTACCTGGCTTAGACTGCTGCCCCTCTCTGGCTATACACTGGTTGAATTTCAACCAGTGTGCTGCCCTCTCAAGAAACATAATTCAACCCCATTTTCACTTGGATTATGCTAGTCGAAAATTCTTGGCCGAACAGTGACTGCAGCACACCCCGCCGCTGTCAGAATGCAATAGCTGGGCGGAGGGGGGACTCCCCCATCCGCAGGGCTAACAAGAATAAACGATCAGTGTATGCCAGTCTTATGCCTACATTTCAGCAGATCAAAGGAGGCAGTTCTAGACTGATTCTGACACTTATTGTAGTTATATACATTTAATGATTTTTATAAAATGAACTGGATAAATCTTCCTGACGTTCTGCTCTATAAAGAGCCAAATCTGAATATGGCTCAGTTCATACACAACATAATGTAATGCAGTTTTTGCACATAGCACAGATTTCAGTTTTTGGCAGAGCAGCTATCCTATCCTGCAACACTGGGAAGCACTTTCACAAAGGCGGCCCGACATTCTTTTGCAGGAATTCAGACTGTGACCCTAGAAGCACCGGGGCATAACTTACAAACTGCTGTGAGCTAAGTTTTCCAAAAGCAGTTCATGACTGCTGGCTTTTATGGGTTTTTTCTTTAACTCAAGTGGTGTATGTAAAAACTGTTTCTGTATATGGAACTAAGAATGGTTTGAAAGAAGTAACCATTAACACAGATACAGAACATTCTTCCTGGTAGAATTCCCATATGAGTTTACCTAAATGTAATATCATTGGATTGGAGGACAGGTGGGTGGTTGGCAGGATCCGCCTCCTCCAATCACAGGTTGCTTTGCATTGTGGGAAATAACAATACAATGGAGGAGAGAGGGTGGGCGAGCCGCTCACTTATTGCAGACTCTTTCACACTAGAAGCGGCTGCTGTTAACTCCTGGAGCACAGAAAGATCAGCGCTGTAGGGGGTATCTGGCGGCACTTGTGGGGGGATATCTATATTAAGCAGCAGACGTCAGGACTTGGGACACACCTAAATGGAGATAAGAACTGCATAACAAAATGAATGCAACTAAACTTCGACTTTAAGAAAAAAACAGCATGAAAAATGCGTACATCCCGCACAGCTGGCCATACACTGGCCACATTTAACCAGTGTTGTTGTAGGCCCCCCAACCTTCCGTTTTTGTAAAAGTCGATTGTGCCAAAGGAGGCAGTCTGAAAAATCTCCCCCGAACAGTTCTGTGTATTGGGTATTCGGCTGTCAAAAGACAATAGACCAGTGGGGGTTAGTGTATTAGCATGGATGGGGGAGTCAAAAGTTTCAAGGGGGAATAGAGTTCTTTCCATGTTTAGCCTTCTGGGGAGGAACAAGAAAAAGAACAACTAAAAGTGTATGCCCAGAATATAGAGAACTACTGTATATTTTGAAGGAAACCAGTGCCAACAGAAATGTGGAGGCTGCCATACCTAACCTCCTACTGAAAATGCGGGTTGCCTGATGGTCTCTGCCTGTCACTGATCAGGAAAGTCAGGGTGACGTCAGATCTCTTGTTCTGCATCCAAGTGTCATGTCAGTATAAAAAGAATTAAAACAGAATGACGATCAGGCCCCCTGCATTTTTAGAAGCAGATGTCAGCAATGACAACCTCTACATTCCCACAGTACAGGTTCCCTTTAAATCAACTCTGTCACTAAAATAAATGTTCCAAATCCTGCAAAGAGGACAATGAATACTCACCTTTGCTGCAGCATCATCAATCTCTGCATCAGTGAAGAGAAACCACCAGTGAAAGATCTTGCAGAATCTAACACTTGCCCCTGCTGTGCTCTGTGGTTCAACCTGCTGGCCCCTATATCCCTACTGAGTCTGTTCCTGAAGCAGGAGCTGGCAGGGAAAACCACATCATGCAGTCATGTGTTGTGAAGATACTTCAACCGTGTTGTGAAGATACTTCAACCGCTGACTTCTCTGCACTGCAGCAGAGGTGAGTATTCAATGTCTTCTTTGCAGGGAACAGATTTGCCACCTTTATTTTAGAAACAGAGAGTAGCTTTAAATAATAAGCGAATGCAAATGTCAACTAAATACAAGAGACGTGTATTCTTACTTGGATCTCAGTGTGCTTTGTGTATTTCTTCCAGATCTGTGCTGTAAAATAGGGCAAAACGTTGCTTCTGTGAAGGAGATCCTGTAATACAGACCAATCACTGCTGCTCTCTCTCCTTGAGTAGGGAAACAGGTCTTATCTCCGCCCCCTCCTGTACTTTTCTACAGGCAGTCTGCAGTGGTAGGGTCCTGCACAGGTTATGTACAGCACAGTGATGATCTCCCTACTACTTTTGCAAGTTAACATCTTTGCATGGCATTTGGTGCTCACAAAGTGGATTTCTAGCCTTTGAGATTATTGATAAATATACTTAAATAAACATATTTGTTTCTAGAGTTCAGCATAAATGTAACAGAACTGATGTATGGTTGTTTGCAGTTTGAGTTATTTTTATAGCAGTAATGTGCATTGTGCCAGGTGACACTACCAGACTTCATCGATGTAAATTGTGACTGTTGCTAGGACCCTCACAATATTCCATACTCCTGTCTGTCTCAACATCATACAATTCATGGACCAGCTGCACTTTTTAGGGATGGAAATGATGACTATTAAAAATTCCATGCCTATGAATTCCTACTTTTGGGACTGCCTGGCCCAAAAAAGTAACCACCTGGATTTAGCTATGCAAATAGGTCAGAGCCTTCCATTAGATAATAGGTCTAGGTTCAGCAACGTTATGTCCCCCAAAAATGAGGTCAGCTGTCTACCTGAATATACTGAATAACCAGGTTTTTCCATCAATGGATTCTTTCTTTACTATTGGCATAATGGGTATATTCCAAGATGACAATGCCGGAATTCATGGGGCTCAGATGGTGATAGAGTGGCTTAGGGAGCATGAGACATCATTTTCACACATGGATTGGCCACCACACAGTCCTGACCTTAAACCCATTGAGAATCTTTGGGATGTGTTGGAGAAGACGTAAGGCCTGGTTCACACCTGGGTGTTTTACAGCGCGTTCCTACGCTCTGTAAAACGATCAACGTGTGAAAAACAATGATTGCCTAGGATTGCCATGTTCCCACCTGGGCGTTTTACAGCTCATAGGAACGCGCTGCAAAACGCCCTACCCCCAAAGAAATACAGGAGCTTCTTTGGGGCGTATTTGCCGCACGTATCCATTGGAGCCCTCAGAAACGCGTGTTTGTCGAATGCATGGCACAAAACGCGCAACAAACGCGCATATTCGATACGCCTAGGTGTGAACCCAGCCTTACACAGGGGTCCAACTCTCCCATTATCACTACAAGATCTTGGTAAAAAAAAGGGAATGCACCTCTGGACAAAAATAAGTGTGGTGACATTGCATAAGCTTATCAAAACAATTCCACTGCGAATGTGTGCCGTAATCAGACGTAATTGAGGTAGACGGCCCAATAAAGTATTAGTGTGGCTTTTTGTTGGGCAGGGAGTATATATTTTTATATACAGAAGTAAAGCAAAAGAACACAATACCAACACACAATGGTTACTAGTAATATTGTTACTTATAATGATGATATTTTGATGTGGAATAGACCCACACTAGGTGTCAGTGCGATCACCACTGGCCACAGACAAGGCTTCTGAAGTCAGCGGTAAGAATCTATTGCTGGAATATTCATGCATACATGTACGTTCTGACACATGTAGTGACATGCAAGCCTCTTCTCCAGCTATGGTTCTATGTAAGTATGTAAGTAGATGAAAAATAAAAGTAGAGGAGGATGAGTCACGGCTGTGACAGAAAAGCAGAATGTGGAAATCCAAGTACTTCAAGGCGGCAGCTATGTGTCACAGAAGCAACAGGGGATAAAAACGCTGGCTGGTGACAGCACTGAGCCATTGGCTCTCATCTGTCTGCCGGCACAGAGTACACAGAGCCAGGAAAACACACATGCAAATACATGTCAGATGCACAGACACACATTCAGTGGAAGAGCTGGACAAATGCCAGGTAGTCAATTTGACTAAGGGCTCCTTCACAGGCTAAACCGCGGCAGGCTGGCATCTGTTGTGTAGGGGAGATGCAATGCATTGCTGCAATTTATTGAAGGGTCACAAAACGCCACTTCATTCGTATCTATACACCACAGTGTGTTGTGATGTGCTGCTATGCAGTGCGGAGAGATGTGCAACATACAAATGTACACATGCTGCAATATTTATGCAGCACACCTCGCCACAGCATTGCGCTATAAACAGGGCACGCTATAATTGTTGTCTGTGTGCCCTAACGCTGAACATGCGTTGATCTGTAACAGTCTGCGGAGATAGTGTGAACTGGCACATTTACATGTATTACGCATGTGCCCAATAAAAACACAATGAGGGGAATTTATCAAAACTGGAGCAGACAGAATCTGGAGCAGCCGCCCAGAGTAACTAATCAGCTTCTCTCTGCAGCTTATTCAGTTAAGCTTTGAAAATGAAAGATAGGAGCATGCACTAATGCAACGTATCACAAGCTTTACAGTGAAGTATGTCCACTCTGGACATGTTACTGCACAGAAAGCTTGCCAAATAAAAAAGACAGAACGCAACAGATGGCATGGAAATCAGAAGATATAATCACAGGTCAATAGACCCTCCTTGGACCAACGAATGCATTCTGGTGTGATGGGAGGCCGATGGAAGTCAATGGTCAGGCATCATTATGCATGTAACATATCTTTCAATGCATGGGCAACAGGTAATTACAAGCCTTGGTCAATGGTCAATGACCACTACAAACTCTAAATCCAAAAAAACACATTAGAAACGCACATCAATAACATATCAGTGCAAACAAACGGAAACACACAGTACATGACGAAGCGCCTACCTAAAGCGCCATTCATACATGAGCGGTTTTCTCATGAATGAATACGTGCGGAAATGCGCTAAACATAAACATTGCAATGTGCATTGTTCAGACTATTGCGAAACCGCACATCCTGCAAAATAGTCCAAGTGTGATTTTTATGGGTGGATTCCGCACATGCCGGCTATAGTAATAGCCGCAAATGCATGGAATCTGCCGTATGTTAGCGGTTGCCCGGTTTCGTGAGTGGAAACTACCGCTATGTGTGAATGGAGCCTAACACTACAAACACCACACGTCTACGCACACACACAGACCTAAGCCTGCGTTCACACAGGAGCAGATTTCAGGTGATCTGGAAGATTTTTTGCATGCTTTATCGTGGTGTTTTCAAGCTTTTCAGCCAATGGAAAGCTAGTTACTAGGAGGAGATGTTCCTACATGCAAAATGATGAGAACACATTTTCAGGAGCTCCCATTAATGTCTATGGGACCACAAATGCTCTCAAACTCCACAACGCTCAGGGGTGACGGGCACCACTCATATACTGAGCGCTGTCGTGCTTCGAGAAACACACATCAGGTGTGAATGTGGGGTGAATGGGTCCTAGAACATAGAGCAGCCTGGTATTCTATGTAAGTCACACAGAAATGGCTGGCTTGTTCCTGTAGAAAGGTGACAAGCTGGTGACTACTCTCCTCCGTCACATATACATGGCCTGCTCTCATTATATACACGTGTCCCACACCTGGATAGCCAGCTGTAGGCATAGCGGGGCCCCGGACCGGTCCTGTGTGATGTCCTCCACACTGCAGGATGGGCTCGGTCTGCACTTCCCCCCTCCCCCTCTCCAGGGCCAAGGAAGCAATGACACCCAGGCAGGCAGCCGCCAGAGCTCTGGGACAGGGAGCGGCTGACACATGGAAATCCCTGCAGAGCCCGGGCCTGCCACAACATTCACACGCCCGATTCACGGCGCATCGCAGCCACACCGGCAAATGCAGCTCAGCCTCAGGCCTCGGCAAGCCACTCTTACCTTATGGCAGATGTCTGCTGGGTGACAGCAATGAGGGCACTGACACAAGCCGACTAGTGCAGCCTCCGGAGGATATGCTGAGAGTGGAGAAGAAGAGGCGGGCCTGTTCGTGTTTCTGTGTGTCAGCGAGCTATGTAGAAGGGGAGGAGATCCAGAGAGGAGGGACAAGAAAACTTGTCAACTTTCCCTCATCACTACAAACAGCCTGGACTCATAGGGAGGGAGCTACACACATCATCACACTGCATTCACTGCACTCAGGAGAACCAGGACTGCAGGATGACATCAAGGATCAGTATGACCATGCAGTAGTGAGGGAACCAAACATCACTACAACTAAAAGACCACCAAATTGGTGAGGGACCAAAACATCCCTCCACTAAGAACACCATGAAATGCTAAAGCACCAAAACATCCCTCCACTAATCATATCCCCAAAATGATGAGGGAGCTAAACATCCCTCCACTAATAATGACTTCAATGCTGAAGGACCAAAACACCCCTCCACTAAGAACACCATAACATGCTGCAGAACCAAAACATTCCTCCACAAATCATATCCCCAAAATGATGAGGGAGCTAAACATCCCTCCACTAATAATGACTTCAATGGTAAAGCACCAAAACATCCCTCCACCCTCCACCAAGAACACCATGAAATGCTGCAGGACCAAAACATCCCTCCACTAATCATATCCCCAAAATGATGAGGGAGCTAAACATCCCTCCACTAATATTGACTTAAATGCTGAAGGACCAAAACATCCCCCCACTATAATGACTTAAATGATGAAGGACCGAAACATCCCTCCACTAAAAATGACCTAAATGGTGAAGGACTGAAACATCTCTCCACTAATAATGACTTAAATGCTGAAGGACCGAAACATCCCTCCACTAATAATGACCTAAATGGTGAAGGACCAAAACATCTCTCCACTAATAACGACTTAAATGGTGAAGGACCAAAACATCTCTCCACTAATAATGACTTAAATAGTGAGGGACCAAAACATCTCTCCACTAATAACGACATAAATAGTGAAGGACCAAAACATCTCTCCACTAATAATGACTTAAATGCTGAAGGACCAAAACATCCCTCCACTAATAATGACTTAGATGCTAAAGGACCAAAACATGCCTCCACTAATAACGACTTAGATGCTGAAGGACCAAAACATCTCTCCACTAATAACGACTTAAATGGTAAAGGACCAAAACATCCCTCCACTAATAACGACTTAAATGCTGAAGGACCAAAACATCTCTCTACTAATAATGACTTAAATAGTAAAGGACCAAAACATCCCTCCACTAATAATGACTTAGATGCTGAAGGACCAAAACATCCCTCCACTAATAATGACAACCACTGAGCTATCCAAACATCCCTCCACTAAAAATGGCTTAAAGTGGCATTAAACCCTCAGATGTTTTAACATAAAACAATACTGTAATGTGTGCCTTACTGTAATCCATGGTTGTTTCCCTTCTCTTTGCTGCTCTTCCTTTTAAATCTGTATCTCTTCTCATGCTGGGCAGAACTTCTGTTTTGCAGCAGACTGCCTTGTCTCTGGAATGGCCACATGGTGTCTGTGTATAGGTTTGCAACCTGAGCCAGCACTACAGGAAGAGGCACTCAGCTGCAAAGGGAAGGTCTCCCCAAGCATGAGAAGGCATGAGGATTTAAAAGGAATAGCAGCAAAGAGAAGGGAAACTACCATGGATTACAGTAAGGTACACATTACAGTATTGTTTTATGTTAAAAAATCTGAGGGTTTAATGTCACTTTAAATAGTGATGGACCAAAACATCTCTCCACTAATAATGACTTAAATGCTGAAGGGCCAAAACATCTCTCCACTGATAATGACTTAAATGGTAAAGGACCAAAACATCCCTCCACTAATAATGACTTAGATGCTGAAGGACCAAAACATCTCTCCACTAATAACGACTTAAATGGTGAAGGACCAAAACTTCTCTCCACTAATAATGACCTAAATGGTGAAGGACCGAAACATCCCTCCACTAATATTGACTTAAATGGTGAATTACCAAAACATCCCCCCACTATAATGACTTAAATGATGAAGGACCGAAACATCCCTCCACTAATAACGACTTAAATGGTGAAGGACCAAAACTTCTCTCCACTAATAATGACTTAAATAGTGAAGGACCAAAACATCTCTCCACTAATAACGACATAAATGGTAAAGGACCAAAACATCCCTCCACCAATAATGACTTAGATGATGAAGGACCAAAACATCTCTCCACTAATAACGACTTAAATAGTAAAGAAACAAAACATCCCTCCACTAATACTGTAATGACTTAGATGCTGAAGGACCAAAACATCTCTCCACTAATAATGACAACCACTGAGCTATCCAAACATCCCTCCACTAAAAATGGCTTAAATGGTGAAGGATCAAAACATGTCTCCACTAATAATGACTTAAATAGTGATGGACCAAAACATCTCTCCACTAATAACGACTTAAATAGTGAAGGACCAAAACATCTCTCCACTAATAATGACTTAGATGCTGAAGGACCAAAACATCCCTCCACTAATAATGACTTAGATGCTGAAGGACCAAAACATCCCTCCACTAATAATGACTTAGATGCTGAAGGACCAAAACATCCCTCCACTAATAATGACTTAGATGCTGAAGGACCAAAACATCCCTCCACTAATAATGACTTAGATGCTGAAGGACCAAAACATCCCTCCACTAATAATGACTTAGATGCTGAAGGACCAAAACATCCCTCCACTAATAATGACTTAGATGCTGAAGGACCAAAACATCCCTCCACTAATAACGACTTAAATGGTAAGGGACCGAAACATCTCTCCACTAATAATGACTTAAAATAAATGCTGAAGGGCCAAAAACATCTCTCCACTAATAATGACTTAAATGCTGAAGGACCAAAACATCCCTCCACTAATAATGACAACCACTGAGCGATCCAAACATCCCTCCACTAAAAATACCATAAAATTGGTGAGGGACCAAAACATCCCTCCACTAAAAACACCATAAAATGCTGAAGGAGCAAAACACTCCTCCACTAATAATGACTTAAATGGTGAAGGACCAAAACACATCTGTCCACTAAAAATACCATTAAAAGTGCTGAGAAAGCCAAACATACCAGCACTAAAAATATAAAAATGGTGAAGGACCAAAACATCGCTCTAATAAAAATACCATAAAAAAGGTGAAGGACCAAAACATCCCTCCACTAAAAACACCATGAAATGGTCAGAGAGGCAAACATACCTCCACTAAAAACACCATGAAATGGTCAGAGAGGCAAACATCCCATCACTGAAAATACCATAAAATTGTGAGAGAGACAAACATCCCTCCACTAAAAAATACCATAAAATGGTGAGAGAGGCAAACATCCCTCCACTAAAAATACCAACAAAAGGTAAGAGAGGCAAACATCCCTACACTAAAAATATTATAAAATGATGAGAGAGGCAAACATCCCTCCACTAAAAATACCATACCATAAAATGGTCAGAGAGTGAAAACATCTCTCCACTAAAAATACCATACAATGGTCAGAGAGTAAAAACATCCCTCCATTAAAATACCATAAAATTGTGAGAGAGAACCACCCCCCCCACCCTCCATCCCCTCCACACAAAAAATACCATAAAAAGTGGTGAGAGAACCACCACACCCACAAAAAATACCATAAAAAGTGGCGAGAGAACCACCACACCCACCCACACAAAAAATACCATAAAAAGTGGTGAGAGTACCACCACCACCACCCCCACAAAAAAAATACCATAAAATGTGGTGAGAGTACCGTAATATTTAAAAATACAGTATCATAAAAATGGTGAAGAAACCAAAACTTCCCTCCACTACAAATACTAGAAAAAGTGGTGAGAGAGCCAAACATCCCTCCACTAAAAATGGTGAAGGAATCAAACATCTCTCCACTAAAAATACAGCAAAATGGTGAAAGAGCCAACATTTCCCTCCACTCAAATGACCATCAACTGTTGAAAGATGAAAATTTCCCTCCACTAAAAATACCCCCAAAAAATGGTAAGGGAGCTAAACATCCCTCCACTAGAAATACCCCCCAGAAATGGTGAGCGAGCCAAAACATCCCTCCACTAGAAATAGCCCCCAGAAATGGTGAGCGAGACAAAACATCCCTCCATTAGAAATGCCATAAAAATGGTGAGGGACCAAAGCATTCCACCACTAAAAATAGCAGACAAACTGTTGTAGGACCAAAACATCTCTTCACTAAAAATACCAAAAATATGACGAGGGAGCCAAACATCTCTCTACTAAAAATATCATAAAAATGATGCTCTTTTTTAAACAGGTATCTACTAGCAATGAGCTTAAGGTTCAGGCAAAACCAAAATGTTGTCCGAATTTTGCCTCGGGTGAATGGGCCAACTAAATGGGGTGTTCACCCACCTGAGATTCCACGGCTTACAGCTAAATGTAAACCCATGGAGATGATGGTAAGGGTGTAGTTCTTATTGAAGGAAAGCTGTCATGAATTAAATATGTCGGCTGCCACTGCTGACCTCTCCACCTGAGATTGTTGCCTGGATGTCATGCTGGTTCTTTGGTTTCAATCCCTGTTTCATGCGCTGTCCCAGAACAAATATAGGGATCAGGAATTTTGACTGTTCTCTGACTTTATGACTGACTCAGAAATATGTCAGATACAATCAGTAAACTGGTATTTTCAGAAGGTGCACAGCAAAGGAACCTCCTGTATTTCCCTTTCTATTTAACCTCCCTGGCGGTATGATTCCTTTTTTTCTTTTCCTTTTTTCGTTCTATTTTTTTCGGGACTTTTTTCCCCCGTTTTTTTTAAACTATTGAATCTCCCGCTGGTTCCGCCCCCTGCCACACGGACGCTCGTAAGAGACGGAACCTGGAAGATGGATGCCGGCATCGGCCGGAGGACACAGTACGGCTCGAGAGACGCGCTGTGTATTCCAGAGTGTGGCTCGGGGTTACCGCTTATGATACAGAAAATTAACCCCGAGCCACACTCTGGAATACTGCCAAGAAGGTTAAGTCTTGATGTGCTTTGTATATTTCTTTCAGTTCTGTGCAATAATCCAGTATGAAATGTTGCCTCTGTGCAGGAGCTTCCTGCAATAAAGACCATTTACTGCTACTCTCTCTCCTAACTGGTCTTGTATCTGCCCCCTGTAGGTTGTGGACAGTTGTGGGTGGAGCCTTCTGGGCCCCTCTAAAAGCTATGCTTTCTGCACAGTGATAATACCACTGCTAGACTTACTGCCCTTTGCCTTGTACCTTCACCTACCAGCTGTTACCAACCTCAGCACATTGACTCCAATCCTGTCTTCCAAATTGGTACCTTACTACTTGGTTATTCTCGATCCTAGCTTATATCTGGCTACATTCCTGTTACTTGCTTCTTGCTCTGATACTCCAGTGTTCCTACTTTTGGTTCCTGTACAGTGGTTCCTGTTTCTCCTTCCTGTCCAGTCGCATGGTCCCCACACATGACAGTCTGTTCAGACATGTTACTGCCTGCAACACTGCCACTTGTACCACTCGGTGTCCTTGCACTCCCTGTTGCCCTCTTTCCGTTTGTTTGCACTGATATGTTATTGATGTGCGTTTCTAATGTGTTTTTTGGATTTAGAGTTTGTAGTGGTCATTGACCATTGACCAAGGCTTGTAATTACCTGTTACCAATGCATTGAAAGACATGTTACATGCATAATGATGCTGAACATTGACTTCCATCAGCCTCCCATTCACACCAGAATGCATTCGTTGGTCCAAGGAGGGTCTATTGACCTGTGATTATATCTTCCAGGGGTGTTGGACAGAAGGTGCAAGCTAGGCCCCCTTGACAACTCAAGTCTCCACCAGGAAGCTGACACAGTCAAACATTTTTGTAGTTTTGGATAGAGTGAGAAGCCACCTTTTTATTGCTTTTTTGCGTTACTGGGGAAATGTAACTTCCTGTCCTGATTACCATTTCACTGATACAGATGACTTAGGCAGCAGTAAAAAAAACTGACAGAGGTTCTAGACATCCCCACTCTACTGAAAAGACTGTTCTTATTGCCATTGTGTTGCTGTTGGATGGATTACCCTTCACTTCCTGGCCAGGGTGACAATTTTATCACCAAGACAAGAAGTGAGTCCACAACAGGCACACAAGACAGCAATAAAACCCTTCAAGCACATCCCCACCCTTTATAAAACTGAAATAAAATTGCCTAGGAGTTTGATCTTAAGAATTACAGCAATGCTTCTGGCCATTGGAGTTCATGTTGAATGATGTGACATGCAATGGGTAGCGGGAAGTAAACCCCCATGAGATAGCCACCGAAGCAATGTGCTGAATCTCTGTGTTTCAGACTGCGACTGGCCCTTTTTATCAAGACATATTTGAAAAAACAAGGAACATAAGATGTTATTTTACCCAGCAACACTGACACTTTGACTTTGTAAATCACCTTTAATTGTTATATCACAGTCTAACATGCCAATCTTTTCAGGTTTCATCTGGGCCACTGCATTTTAAAACATATGAGACAGATTACTGGAACTATGGGCAAAATATAACATGTCATTATTATTATTATTATTATACAGGATTTACCGTATTTTGCGGTCTATAAGACGCTGCGGACGAAAGGACGCATGGCTTCTGTGACAGAAATTCTATGACAGAAATTCTGTCACTGAAGCTGCAGTTACTGACCGCTGGAGACAGGTGGCGATGTCTCAGTAATCACACAGAGCAGACGAAGAACGACGTACAAAATGTACAAAAAGAAACTACTCGCCCGGCGTCCCGAAACTGCATTACCCGGGCGTCGGGCGATAGGTATTCGCTCCATAAGACGCAGGCACATTTTCCCCCTCCTTTTGGGGGAAAAAAAGTGCGTCTTATGGAGCGAAAAATACGGTATATAGCGCCAACAGTTTGCGCAGCGCTTTACAATATAAATCATCTATGATGCAGACTGTCAATAGCAGTAACACATCAGCCTTTGTATTGTAAATCCCCATGTTTTATTACCTGTTGATACTGCCAGGAAGTCTTCCCCCCCACCCCCCTTCCTTTAAGCAACAAAAGTCAGAGGGTTTAGACAATCATTTAACTATGACAGGGGTGCTTACAATGGTCAGCTCTGATTCATATAGCTAAAACCTTTTTTACAAAAGAAACAAAAAAAAAACACCTATTGCTGTAACTGCTTCAAAAGTGTTAGTTGGAGTTCAGATTTAATTTGCTAGTCTTTAATGTGTAGTGCTCCCCCTTCCCAGTCAGCCCTATCCCAATATAGGATAACACTACCGGTGGCTCTGAAGGGGTGATCTACAATAAACTGAACTAATGGGTCTCTCAGTATTTCCTCTATAAGTACCTCTACTATGGACCAACAAGACACCAGCACACCTTGAGTATTAGGGTCAGTTGCTATTAGGGTTGCCACCTTTCCTTCAAGGGAAACCCGAACACTCTAGCACACATGCGTCAAACTCAAGGCCCAGGGGCCGAATCCGACCCGCCAGGCCATTTCCTAGACTTCTACTTTCAGATCTAAGTATTAAGTTATTACTAAAACCAGTGATAATCAAATGCAGAGGCAATTATGATAAAGATTAGATACATTTATATAGTTTTACAGGCCCTCTGAGGGCAACCATAATGTTGATGTGGCCCACGACTAAACTGAGTTTGACACCCCTGCTCTAACGGCACGCAGACTTTTTTGGGGAGAATGAGTCGAAGCTTATTCATCTGTAAATAGCGCTACCCATTCATGTGTAAATATCACAGTTATGACTATTTTCAGTGGGGGGCCAGTAACCCCTATCTTAATTATGCTTGCTCCTGTCTGCCTGACATCTTGTGTCCGGGTTTCTGCTGCCATGAAACCCGAACACAACAGTCAAAACCCGGACTGTCCGGGTGAATCCTGGACAGGTGGCAACCCTAGTTGCTATGGGCTACGACAGCTCTGATTCTTCTTGTCTAGGGGTTTTGTTGCTCACTTTGCCCATCAGCACTTACCGCCCTTTTGTTGAACGATTGAAGTGAGGTCCAGACTGTAGTTGTGATGCTTGAAACGTTTATTGAAGAACTTCAGGGAGAGAGGTAGAGGAGGGTTAGGATCATCCAGGCAGATGTGGACTCCATGGCTTTTCAGAGAGAGTGTGGTTACAGCTTCCATGCACCGCACGCCCAAACACCTGACACTGCATCACTCTAGGTAAGAGTTACTGATCCTTGTCCTAAGCAGCAGCAACCACTGGACCTGCTGCCAACAGGCTCCAGGGTGATTGCAAGGCTTAGAGGCCTGGTATGCCCAGGCAGTTCAGCGCAGCCTCCCCGCAGACAGGGCCTGTGGGAGGGAGAGAGAGCTCACATGGCCCACCCCGAGTATTTACAATCCTCTCCCAGCATGCACCACTGGCTCCTTCAAAAGTGATTGGCTGGGAAGGGATATCTACTCTTAGCAATCCCATTGGCTGCTCTGTTCTATCACCAGGGCACACCCTACAGTACCCTCTGGTAGCAGACAGATGGCAAGCAATGATAGATTGTTTAGGGGAGAACCACATGAACCAAACTACAAATTAGTATCAGACCACATACAATCTCATGAAAATGAAATTCAATAGCACCCTTTCCACTAGGGCGCTACAAATGTAAAGTCAATCTAAATCTGCAAGTCTCTTAACCACTACCCTCCTCACAGGTTAACAATGCTGCTGTCCATGGATTGCTACATTCCTCCTCCAAAGGTACAGTGGAGAACTAGAGCGTAGCCACCCTAAGACAGGTCATCAGGTAAAAATAAAAGAAAAAAAAGAATACAATAATAAAAAAACTAATGCAGCAAACACATATAAGGAATAGTAAGCTGCAATATATTTTTGGGGGGTTTAGATAAGCTTTTTACAAACCTCCACACCCATTTGTTCCAACTCTGTTTTTACTTTGCCTAAACATGCTTGAAACTACATAGATCTTTAAACCCCCAAAGTGTAAACCCATACTGTTAGATAAGAAAAAAACTTTTCTGGTCTGTTAAACCTGGAATAAATGTTCACAGTGATCTTGGGCCCCTAGCAGCCACATTGCATATAAAGCATTAATATTTGAAGGGGTAAAGGTTCCATTTACATATCTTTTTAGGTCTTAGGGGCTGCTTGTCAGGCACACATAGGGTTGCCACCTTTTCTTCAAGCCAAACCCGAACACTGTAGCGCCTTGCGGCAATTTTTTGGTAAAGTACACTATGCATGTATTTTGTGATTAAATAACATTGGAGGTAATCACAAAGATGCCAGTGTGCCACAGGACCCCAGATACGTACTATACAAAGCAGCATCCATACACACAAGCTATTTGACAGCCAGGAAACATGGTATTTATGCGGAATATGTGGGAGCCTCAGGAAAATGTCTGGATGTGACCTTGTGCAGTTGTTGCTCATACAGGACATGTTGGCTGCATAGGGAAAAAGAGAGTTCAGCATTTGGAAGAAAAACATGTAGGCTGTGATGTCCAATGTGGGACAGACTGGACTGTGAAGTTGAACACAGCTTAAATGACTTTGAGCATTTGGGTCCTTGCTTGACAAATAATGTATCCGATCCCAGAGGTTTGCTGTGTTACAGCAAGGTTAGCTACCTCTGTGGATGACTGCAGTGCATTGTAAAAAAAACATATTTCAATGTTTTTTAGTTTCTCCCCTGGCATCTCTCATCCACTTGCTACTTCTGTGTCTTTGCTGCAGTATTTTAGCTCTAAGGTTTACAAAGGAGAAAGTTCTTCCCCTGACATGTCCCAGTGTTCTTCAGGTCAGTTGTCTGACCTCTAAAGGGCATCACCCTCTAGGGTCTGGCTTCCCTTCATAGCATCTGTTAGCTCTTGGGTGTGATCCTTAGCTGTAACTCTTTGTTTTAGTTGCCAAACCTTGGATGTCTGACCTTGTTTGAATACCACCTGCTCTGACCATCACTCTGAACTTCTATTCAGCTTTACGTTTTGTCTTTACCATGCAGTTTGGAACTTACTGGTATGTACCCCTGGCTTAACCCTCACTGTGCATCTGTTCATGGACTGGTACCATCCACGCCCAACTGTTTGACCCTTTGCTTGAACTTTGAATATCCTGTGATTGACATTAAAGGAAATTCCCAAAACTTAGGGAAATTGGGGTCTTAGACAGTTGTCCCCAGAACGAGCGTCCCTACTGGAAGATTTTTCTTTATGTATTAATCAGGCAACAACGCTAAAATTTTGGATTTCCAATCATTTTCTTTCTCGATTACAATGGTCACTAATACATATAGAGGGGTGAATCTCCCCAGTTAGGACACAGACACCAATAACATTTGTCTAATATGTGAAGTTCCCACTAATAAGCATCTGCGCAACTCAGACAGAATCCCCATTAGTTCCAAAATGTAGGCATACACTCCAATTTAAAAGTACATGATTGCATGAGTATTGCCAGACAAATTCATAGGTCTGTAAATATACATGGAGAAGCATCCTCAGTCTGAGTGTGGACCCATGTACCAATGTACGTTCTTCCAGTGTATCCAGTTATTTGTAACTGACTAGTCGTATCTATCCTCCAACTATTGGTATACTATCTCTTTATAAGTACGCTGCATGAACCACAAGATAACACATACTATGTCACACCATTGCCACAAATATCTCACAGCGATGACAATCCTTCAGGTATACCAGTCTTATGTGCATCAAAATACATATAGTGCATTATCCATAACAACTGGGGTAATCACTCTATGGTTATATGCATAATGCAGTCTAGAATTGGCTAAATACTAGGCATCTTGGGTCCCATGCACTTTAACTCTCCTGTTACATGGATCACCTATCATGCATCAGTCACCATTAGCAAAAAGTACATACTGTATGTTATGTCCACAAATAAATATTCAGTATACGCTGTATGTGGTAATCTCACCCATCCCGTTTGTAGGGCAATCAACAGAGTCTTATTCCATATGTAGTGCCATGCTGAAGGTATTCATTCCTAGAAGCAAGCCAATAAAATGTGAATGGTCTAGATTCATGTCCTCCTTAATAATGACAATTGAAAGTCTAAATCGTATCTTGGCCCATATGCTACCAGTCCAGGTTCCCCTACACATTTTTATACTCTCAGACCAGTCCACGTTCCCCTACACCCTGTTAACCAATTAAACTTGACAAAGGGTCTAACCTTTTCCCATTCCATTCAAAACTGAATGAAAAAAATGGTTTTGCCTAGTGATACCCTTTCAGTGTTGTGTCTATCTCTATTACTCCATCTGTTTTAAGCATATGACTGTATTACACTTTATATGTTTGGACTGAGGGATGTGTGAAGTCTAAATAGTACTGCCAAGGTCTTAGTACACATGAGCATAAATACCTTTAAAAACTGCTCAGTGAGCATTCCTGCGTGCCCTCCTCAGCATGTGGTGTACTGAGGAACTGTGTATACAAGGAACCCTGCACATCAGCTAAAAGTTGTCTGTAACCTTCAGCTTAGGCACTTCTGCACCCCATAAATTAAATTTAAAGTTCATATTACCTGATCTAAGGCATAGCTAAAACAAATGTCACAGGGCTCTCAAATAAATTTTACATTGCTGCTTCTTGATATGTTAATTAACCTTTTATGTGGTAGTTTGTAACACATTTTTGTGCAATTTCACCTTTTTGAATCATTATTGGCCTACCAGAGGCTCAAATAATAGATAATTGGACAGAAAAAGTATGGTGATGGAAAGCGAATTGATGCCTGTGAGTAGAACTACAGGCCAGACATAGCTAGCCAAGGTCAAATAAAGCTATTTATTACTTATTTCTGATAAGGTACTTATTGTTGGGAGGAGGAATTAGCATTACTATGAAGGGTGTTGTTTGGACAGTAGGAAGGGGCTCATTTGTAGATATGAGGGTGAGGTGTGCAGAGTATGTTGTGATTTCTGTTTGTTGCATTGGAATGCGGGGAACTGCCCTGATAAACATGATTCCTTGCTTCCTTTCTGTAGTATTTAGCAAGTCCAAGTCCGAGAATTTCACTCAATATCTTTAGCTTTTGATAGCACTTTTTCTTATTTAAAAAATAGGAAGAATGAGACCACAAATTACAGATTTTATAATAAATCACTTTCTTTAGTAGGAAAATAGGGAAATGAGGCCACATAACCAGATTTTAAAATGGAACTATGCTAAAGGCTATTATGATATTTCTGAATCCTGAGACACCAGCACCTATGATCAGTAATATAAAGATTATTCAATAATTTCAATGTTATTTTTCTGAAATAAGGAATAGGTCATCTGTTTGTTATAGGATACTAAACTGTGCACATAATGACCAATAGTGGCCAATTGCTGTTAAATAACCTGTTCGAAATGTAAAATTGAGTTTTTGAGGTCACATGGATGACAGCCCACCACAGTTTTAGGTGCAGGTAGAGCAGCATTTCTCAACCTTTTTTTCAGTCATGGCACCTTTTAAAAGTATGCAAAATGTCGAGGCACCCGGTCTAAAATGTCATAGATATGAAGACCCCACGCAAAATCACACAAAAAGTGGGTTTCCCCCCTTCGCACCCAACTGCCCCCTGCAAATGAAGACCCCCCTTAACATCAGAGTCACCCTTTTATTCAGTAGCCCCCCTTCATATCAGGAGCCCCGCTTTTACATCAGAAGCCCATCCTTCATATCAACGTTCCCCCTTTACATCCGGAGCTTCCTTCCCCTCAGTCTTCATTCCCCCTTCACATCAAAGTCCCACTACTTTAAAATTTTGAGGTATCCCTGAGGAAGCCAGAAGGCACACCAGGGTGCCACGGTGTCCTGGTTGAGAAAGGCTGAGGTAGAGGAGTAACAATAAAAACCAAAATAATATAAAAAGATTAACATAGCACACTATAAATTTGGTGCTGCATTAATGCACAACTGTCATTTGTGCACCAAAAGTGAACCAAGCCCACAGCTACATAAGAGGCACCCGTCAGTGCCACAGCTTAGATTTTCTGGCCACCCCCCTTCACTGAGTGGTATATTGTGCAGATATGCACCCAAAGGTGGAAATGCAGAGTTTTATGGGGACTGGAGTGGCAGATCAGGAAGCTGGCAGGGAGATCTAATGGCACCAAGCATTGCCTGCTATGCAACTATGAGCTTACAGTGCCATTCATTATTTGGTGTGTGTATAAGGTATTTCAGTGGAGCAAGTCAGGGGAATTTCCTTTGAACAACTGTACTCATAAAGCAGGTCATTGAAATTAAACCTAAAATGGTGATATCCAAGTAGCTCTCGAGTATGAGTTGAAGGAATAAAAGACACATCTTTTAAGCATAAACATACTGTTCTTCATTGTGATTGCCTACGTTTTGCTGGATTTTTGAAACACAGGCAGGTAAATTCAGCATTCTAGAATATGAACCCCTGGAAAATAAACATTTCCCACTAAAGATTTCCTGTGGCATAAGCTAGGTCTCCAGAGAAAATAGGGACATATAAGTAGTCTAACCCTGCAGCGCTTGCTAAATAAACACAATTGCTGGATTTGCTGTACTTAAACACTGCAGCTGTGTACACCTTTAAAATGTCACAGTTCCTCAATTCAGCAAAATGTGTAGAATATTATGGATGCGCCAGAACTTTATTAACAAAATAGATCAGCGTTTCTCAACCCTTTTTCAGTCAAAAGTTCGAGGCACCCCAGTGCAAGCTATAAAAAATGTAATGAAAAATGTAAAGAACGACATACCAAACCCTTATCCTAGACAGGGGTCTGGTATAGATTTAAGGGGAGACCTCAGGCAAAAAAGGTTTAAGAAAAGACTAAAAACACATGTACTAGCATGATAACATCAGTGTTTTTTTTTTTTTTTTTAAGCAGATGTCTATCTATCTATTTTTCTATCTATCTATCTATCTATCTATCTATCTATCTATCTATCTATCTATCTATCTATCTATCTATCTATCTATCTATCTACTGTATATATTGTGTGTGTGCATACAGTATATCTATATATACTGTGTTTCCCCGAAAAAAAGGCACTGTCTTATATTTTTTTTGGCTAAAAAAACACACTAGGTCTTATTTTCGGGGTAGGTCTTTTTTTCTTTTTTAATGTACAACAATCAAAAGTTAATGCAAATCCAAATTAAATAATCCAAAATGGCAAAGAATAGGGTGATCAGGGCAATAAGGGGTGCCATACCTTTCCAAGAGCAATTTGGTAACCAGAATGAGCGAAGCGCACTTTCACTATCTATTCCTCACAGGCGGAGTGCATTTGGTATCACTCCGCCTGTGACAGGAGCCGGCACTATAGAGGAAGCATCGGCTTATGTGGCTCTGCTCCCTCCGCTGCCGCCTCGCTTCCTCTAGCGCTGGTTTAGTTGGCACCGCTGATTCTCTCCCGCGGCTCTTCAAGTTCCCCCTTATGCCATCACCGGCCCTGGGAATGGTCACAACTAGGTCTTATTTTCGGCGTAGGTCTTATATTTTAGCAATTCCCAAAAATGGTACCAGGTCTTAATTTCGGGGTAGGTCTTATTTTCGGGGAAACAAGGTATATAGATATATACACACACACACTATATTTCCAAAAGTGTTGGGACGCCTGCCTTTACATGCACATGAACTTTAATGGCATCCCACCCCACCCTCCTCCTTCTCCACCCCAAACTCGCTCATCCATTCTTTATGGACCTTTCTGTGTGCACTGGTATGCAGTCATGTTGGAACAGGAAGGGGCCATCCCCAAACTGTTCCCACAAAGTTGGGAGCATGAAATTGTCCAAAATGTCTTGGTATGCTGATGCCTTAGGTTTTCCCGTCACTGGATGTAAGGGGCCAAGCCCAACCTCTGAAAAACAACCCCCCACCATAATCCCCCCTCCACCGAACTTTACACTGGGCACAATGTAGTCAGGCAAGTACCGTCCTGGCAACCGCCAGACATGTCCATCGGATTGCCACACAGAGAAGTGTGATTCGTCAGTCCAGAGAACATGTCTCCACTTCTCTAGAGTCCAGTGGCGGTGTGCTTTACACTACTGTATCCGACGCTTTGCATTGCACTTGGTGATCTAAGGCTTGGATGCAGCTGCTCGGCCATGGAAACCCATTCCATGAAGCTCTCTAGTGTTGTTGTGCCAATCTGAAGTCCACATGAAGTTTGGCAGTCTGCAGCTATTGACTCTGCAGACAGTTGGCGACTTCTGCACACTGTGCGCTTCAGCATGCGCTGATTACGCTCTGTCATTTTACTATGCATATTTAAAAATTGTGCCCAGTGTTTTTCTAAATTTCTGTTCAATTTTGTAACCGAGTCCATGGAAAAAAGGTCAATCTTGACCTCTTTCCAGGAACATTGAGGTAAGAGGTGACTAGCTCTGGAAGCAGTGCAGCATAAAGTACCTAACAATGTGTTTTTAAAGTTACTATTCAATTCAAAGGGCAAACCATGGGTGTCTTACGATTTTCACTATATTAGAACAGTAACAGGAAGAAAAAAAAATCAATATTTTACTGAATGAGGGATTGCATGCATAGCCCATTTGTTGAAAGCAGTGGTTGCCACCTAGCAACTGCTAGTGAGTGTCTGCACTTGAAGAAAACAATGCAGCAATAAAAGATTCCAGTGTAGCAGTGGTACACCCACACATTCTACACTGTGCATTAACTCACCAGATGAAGGCCAGCTAATGAGGAAGGAGGAAATTAGAGACGACTGCAGTGACAGAAAATGTAATATTGTTGACCATCTGTAGTTTGTAAATCAAACCATATATGCACTAAACTATGTTCAAAGGATGCCATTAGTCTAGGAAGCCAAACAATTCGTAATGTTACAAGAATGAAGACAATTGTGTGTTTTTCAAATAAAAATGCCTTTGCTCAGAACCATAATGCTTAATTGCTTTGCCCAATTAAAATATAGTGTGTCGTTATATAAGCTTGGAAATTGAACTAAAAAGATCTAATGTTCAATAAAGTGGGCTTAACAGTAACAGCTGGTGCCAGGGTGTACAATAAGATTAAAGATGTTTTAAATTGGGACTAAAGCCAAAACTATTTTTTCCATTTAAGGGAGGGTTATAACCCCTGACATTTTTGTTGCCATCTGGGGAGATTTCCCTTCACTTCCTGTCCGATAGCCACAACAGAAAGTGAGAGGAAATCCCTCCAGAACTAGTGTCCCCATTGCAAGAGTTCCTCTCTATTCCTGTCCTGGTGACAACACAACACTTGAGATTTTCTTGCATTTTACTATCAGTGACAAAGGGATAAACAGAGAGGGTACATTTCCTTAACTAAGATACAGACAGCAATAGAAACCTGACAGGTGTTGTATTCCTTCTACACTCTACACTGAAAACAAAAATCAAAAGTTTTGGCTTTAGTTCTACCTTAACCTCTTGACGTCCGCCCGTAGTAAAAAAACGGGCGGACGGCACTGCAGCATCTGCGGGTTGCCACTTGTTTGGTTTTTTTACAAAAGTTTTCCGTTCCTCCTGATTATGCTGCTCCCCCGAGCGCTGGCCCCACTTTCTGTTTTTAGGGTCCTATGAGGCGTTGTAGTAGCCATCTGTAGGTTTGCACTCCTGGGGAGGACTACAGGGTGCAGGCAGTGTCCTCAAATCGGTATTCTGAGCGCTGGCCTCACTTCCTGTTTTTAGGGTAATTTATCTCCCTAGGGTGATCAATTTCCCTTGCAGGGTCCTATGAGGCTCCACAGTACAATTGAGCTCCTGGGGAAGACTACTAGGTGCAGGCAATGTCCTCACATCAGTCTCCTCAGTGCTGGCCTCACTTCCCGTTTTTAAGGTGACTCCCTCCCCTTGCAAGATCCTATGGAGCTCCACAGTAGCCACCTTCACGTTTGCATGCCCAGTGAACATTACAAGGTGCGTGGGTGCAGGCAATACATTTAAAAAAAGAGGCATGCATGTGCGCTGGTACTATGCATGTTGGAACATGTAGTCTTAATAAATGTATGTAACGGCTGGTATTGGCATCATTAGAACTACCGCTAAGCAGTCCACCAGATGGTGGGAGAATGCAGGTGCATATTATTAACAAAGTAGGTTTTTCTAAACTAATTATGAAGGAAACGATTACTGTCCTGTGCAAGACTAATTAATCCTGACGTGTTGCTGTAAAAAAAGAGGCTTAGTACTTTTTTTTTTTTAATACCTCGGTCCCTCTTGAATGCTAGACCGGTCCCCGCAGCCCCTTCTCCTCCAGATGCCGGCAGTCTAAGTACCTGTGATGTTATCACATCTAATGCAACTGCATTAGCAAAACGTTACGCAATACAGATCTGAATGCAGTGTATTTTACATCTGTGCGCATGAACCCTAAATGACATGGTCTAAACTAGGCACACTTGCTTTACAGTAAAGCTTTGAATGTGTAAAGTGACTGTTGTATGGTATAGAGCCCTGGTACCCATCATGCTGCCCCCCAGTGCTGAGTGTGCGGCCATCTGTGTCCCAGAACTCAATTCAGGTCTGTAGCGCAGCTGACTGGATCATAAATGCTAGCTGCTCAGAACAGATAAAGATAGATAAACTTAGAATTAACAGGCTGCATATAATCTGACCCAAGAACAGCTTGCTGCTGTCCTTCATTAAACCCTGCTGTCCTTTATTAAACCCTGCAGTGTTTTTGCATATATCTACTGCTAGCAAGTACAAGTACTGATACATATATTACTAAATGGCATTCGGGTTTGGGAGCTTCAGCTTTAGTAATATATGTATATGGCTCCCAGACCCGAATTTCCGAATTGCATTTGGGAGCTCCCGATTGCCATTCAGGTCTGGGAGCCATACACATATATTACTAAAGCTGAGGCTCCCAGACCCAAATGGTATTTGGGTCTAGGAGATTCAGCCTTAGTATTAATATCTGTACATGGTTTTTGCAACGAATATTCGTAAACTCATCCGAAACTAACGACATTCGCATTACAGAAAACCAGATTTGAATTTCGGATCACAATCCCGAATTCCGAAATAACAAAATATCCGAAACTGAACTAATTTTTCCGCATCTTACATGTTTAATATCAGACAAAAGACTTCCTCTCCCTAGGAAGGAGGAAAGAAAAAGAGACACCCACTCCCAAGGAGGGAGGGCTAACTAAAGACCCTTCCAGTATATTATATTTCTTGCTTTGTTAAAACTAGGTCCAACCCATTGATGGCAAGCTCTGAAGGGGTTGCCCAGCTAACAAAACAGGCTGTATCCACCCCTAGCACAGGACTTTAGAACCACCTCAACACAGTGACTGACAGGTGATGTCTCAACATCATTCCTGGGTGCATTGCTCTTCAAGACGAACAAAAAAGCAAAAGCCGTTTTCCACACCTTTTAAGTTGGTTATGTTATATGCATTTGGTTATGTATGCTTCACTTGACTTCAATAAAGAACTATTGAAAGTAAAAAAAAAAAAAAAAGCAAACACACACACAGAAGTGTGCCGCATGTGTCAGAGCGTGAACAAAATACTCAGTCCCATTGTATAAGTATTCACGTAAATAGAACTCCTGCAAGTATTTTATGACGGGTTACATACCAAGCAATAAACTCTTCAAGTGAACTAGAAAGTCGGTATAAAATTAGTAGGTTCACATTAGGAGACTTGGTTTGTCAGAATGTATTACATACTAGGACCTCCGACTCACATCCTGATATAAGAGATGCCAGGGATGCCACAGACTGCAAATTATTTAACGTCAAGCATTGTGGAAAGTATTTTTGGAGAGGAGATAAGAAAACATTAGGAGTATTCGAATGAATATTTTGGAAAACTCTGCCTATAATTGTAGACTTTTTCAGGCTGTTTCCATGGTGTGCCAGGTAATAAAAACCTGATTTTTTTTGACACTTATATAGAGTATTAAGGATGGCTGCAAATTGAAAGAGAAAGGTCAGCCCAGGTCTGCATAATGCAGGTGAATATCTGCGTGGGATAGATCAGAATGTAGCGGAAGAGCTGATCTAGGTAAAAACTTTCAGTACATCAAAGATAATGTGGCACTTTGTTCTTCTTTTCTTATTTTCTATATCGGTCTGGCATGCTTACTTATAATTTCACTTTGGCGAATCACTCTGCAATGAGTCAGCATACATATTAAGTTGTCTAGAACAAGACAGCTGTTTGAGACTAGGGTCCTGGTCATTTAACATTTGACCTGCTGAGAACATTTCTGAAGTAAAATGTCAGAATAAGCCTTAAAACTGAACTGAGAATGAAACAAATTTAAGTAATGAAAATGCCCACTGTCAAGTACAATGAGATGTACTGATACAGTTAATGGCTAATGTAAAGAAAAGATAAGCAAATAGCAAAGTAATTGACTGCTGGGAGAATGCGGATAAATAAGATCAATAGTATGGCCTGCCTCCATATCATGCTACTGACAGTGATACATTATTTTGTGATATGCAATGGTGCACCACGGGGGATGCTGCCCACACTAGTTGCTGACACCCTGTGGGTGTTGCCGCTGCACTTAACATTTTCCATGGCACTGCAGTGCCTATGGCATTTCCACTGCACATCCACTTCTGCCAAGCCAAGGGAGACTAGCTCCAGTTATATGGCACAGCCAAGGGGGAGACTCCCTTTTACTCTGAACTGCAGCCATACCCAGAGAGTGAGCTGGGGGGATCTGTATTGAAGAGCATCT
>NW_017308036.1:290411-300120 GCF_000935625.1 Nanorana parkeri
GGGTTGGCTGGGAGGAGGATTTAGAACTGTCCTATACAGGAGAGGGTTATTTCTGGCTGTATTCTGTACACTGGCCTGTTCAATACACACTCCTGACCTATGCACTCTCTGTGTTATGCCAATCTGACCCCTGCAGTCTCTACATTGTACAATTCTGACCCCTGCAATCGCTATTTTATGCACTATTGAATCCTGCACTCTGTGCTTTATGCCCCTGTGGGGCTGAATGAGAGAAATCTAACAGTGTATAACCAGCTAGGCTTTTTATTTAACCATGCCCCAGTAGGACCCACCCACTGTGCAGTTTGATTACACCCACCATTCAGCACAGAAGAGAGTACTGTGTGCTTATTAGAGAACTGTGTGAGGTAAGAGAGTACTGTGTGCTTACAGTTCAACCACTATGGGTCTGTACACCTAGTATCAAACTGTTAGCAGAGTTGATGTTACAGGTTACACCCCTTGACAGGTGACAAAGGCTTTCCTGAGGCAAGGAGACTAATGTGCACTTTAGTCATCACCACAGCATCCCTAAACAAGTGATAGGTTGGTGCCCCCAATGGCCCCCTGGCTACTTTGCTGCAAGATGTCACCACCCCCTGGCTACTTTGCTGCAAGATGTCACCAGGTCGTTGCCCTCAGGATTACCCCACCAAAGAAATCGCAGAAACAGGGTTGCTACAATGTGGAGACAGGTGAATGGCACTATAGCTAGTCAAGGTTCAGGCTGAGGTTGAGGCAGGTGGCAGGCAAGAGTAGTCATGTCCAGGCAGAAGGTGAGGCAGTTGGCAGGCAAGAGAGTAGTTAGTGTCTAGGCAGGGGTCAAGGCAGGCAAGAGAGTAGTTAGTATTCAGGCAGAAGTCGAGGCAGGCAGCAAGTAGGAGAGTAACAGGAACAAGCAGAGTTGGCAAGAGAGGCAGGAGACATAGGTGTTCTGTTTTAGGAACAAGCAGGGCAGGAATAGCAAGCGAGTCAAGGTAGCTGGCACAGTACCAGTCACCATAAGGGAGAGAGTTCAAATATCCTCCTAGCCTGTGTGCATGCCCAGCATCAGGGTTACACTAACACATGCACCAATGCACGTATGCTTCATCACACCACATGCACACCACTGACCAAAGCTAAAAGGCCAGGATCTGGCGCGTGCACGAGACAGCATGGACCAATCCCCTGGATGTACAGACACAGACCCTTGAGTGACAGTTTGCCCTATTCTACTGGGGGCCATTCTAGTTGTACTATTACAATGTGAGCAAAACTTTATCTATTAGCCTCCCAGACCTAGCCTGTCTTGTGAAGCTATGACATTTTGTTGTTATACTAATGATAGCCAGTTGAGTGGAATAGAATAAAACTGTCATTTTCTAGTTACATAAAAGGATTTGTAAATAAAGTTTCCAGTATTGTAAATCATTGTTTATTTGAGGGTCAAACTGAGCTGGGATTCAGGGAAAAGGAGGACCGTCACATTTTGCATGCAGAGATTGCTGAGGACAAGTGCTGTGCATTTTAGCATGTGTGTGAAAAAGAAACTAAACATAAGCTCAGGTAAAGAGTTAAAGGGGTTCTAAACCCTACGGTTTTTTTTGCCTATATCTACTGCTAGCAAGCAAAAAAAAACAAAAAAAACGCTTTAACTAGTTTTAAACTTACTTCGTTATCGCTGCTCGCTCCCGTGCCGAGAATCAGGAAGTGATCATACGGCCGCAAAGGATCTTGGGGTGGGCGCATGCGCAGTCCCGATTCTCGGCCAGGAGACGAGCAGAGACGTAAGGTAAGTCTATGGACGCATGCACCCGCATGCAGACACCGCTGGATCGGAGGGACAGAGCAGTCAGCGCTGGATCGAAGTGACGTTGCACCGCTGGAGGGACACATGAAAACATGGGGAAAGAAGAGGAAGATCCGAATAAGAGACATCATTTAAGGTAAGTGCTAACATTTATATGGGTGGAGGGGAAAAAATTTGACTTTAATGTCACTTTTAAGGATATCTAAACCCAAGAACAAGAACTGTATATATTGCAGCTTACCAATCCTTACATGTAGCATCTGTATTTGTTTTTTCTTTTCTTTTAGGCAAATAACATTTTCAGCATGTTGATCACTGTCCTTGCTACACTGAACTGAAAGCACAACAATCTTTCCAATCTTCTGTAAACTACAAATTACTCAGCCTCCCATGTAATAAAGATGAAGAGAGTAAGTTCTGTTTGTTGTCCAAATCATGATGGCAGCCTAGTGTGACAACCATGGTTTCTCTGTACATACAGTCGAGTGAGTGAGCATAGCCACCCAAAACAGGAAGTGTGTTATTCACCGGAATATCAGGTGAATATAAGGAAAAGACCTAAAAAGGGGATAATAATGCAGCCACCCCATCTAAGGACTGGTATGCTGTAATATATCACATTTTTGGTTTTGGGTTTTGACATGCTTTAAGCTTCTTTAAAGTGTATCTTTATTCATTTTTCATAGTAAACTACCTCTTATAAATATTATTAATGTTTCAATTCCTTTCATTTGCATTCCTTTACAATTACTGTATGATCCTTCCAGTTTCTAGTTCTGGTGCTGGTGGAGGGCGGACAATTCATTCGCGCTGCTATTTAAATGACTGATAGCCATTGAAATTGTCTCTGCATTGTTGGCCTTTCATTGTGCTGCTGTCCATTATGTGTACATAATTGCTTCCTCCAACACACGGGGCAAAAAGAACAACACAACAGGAACTCATGCTCTTTCAGGAACAACGGATGCCTGGAGGTCTAAAGCACTACTGTTCCTACAGTAGGTCACTTACTGCTGTGATGCCAGCCCCTGAAAGCCTGCACTCACCACCTGGAGAGGAAGAAAGATTATCTATAAGGTTAACAGTCATGTGACCACAGATAATGAATTAAATAAAAGACATTCACACTGCAATATTGTATAAATTGGCTCAAAAACCTGACAAAGCAATGCTAAAAGTGCCATTGGGCCATTTGTTATATGTAGCCTTTACACCTGCTTTAAGAATATTTGGCGTTCCCATTAACTTGGACTAAATAGCAGAGAACAGAAAAGTGGTTGATTCATAGACATCAGCTCCCATGCTTGATAGTCCTAATGTATAATTATATTAGCTGCAGGACCCAGACCCTGTGCAGAATTCACACAACAGGGATCCCATGGTATTTATGCCCGTAGCCAGAGTCTACTGATGCCGGTGATGTTATGTCACATTCACCGAAGAGTTTTCTCTGTTTTCACTTTTCTCATTGTGTGCTACATTTAGTTTCAAGTTATGCCGAATCCTGCAAATGTTATTAACCTTTGCTTTACTGTGATGATGAATTTTATAAAAGGTACATTTTTCTATGGTGAAAACAAACATTAAACATCAGTTCTGGAAATTCAATGCTAAAATGCTTTCCTTTACTGCTTGTGAATCTTCCCCATTGTTGGGCTGCATTCTTTCCCGGGTTCAAAGACATATAGAAAAGTCACAGACATAACATCCATTATTGCTGTAAAAAATAAATAAATGTGTGTTCTTGAATCTTTTTAAAAGCAACTATTTTATTTAAAAGGTTGCGACACTTGTCTTGATTTTGCCACAAATAACAATAACATGTATAGAAATGTACAGAAATGGTTGCCATAGTCCCAAAAGTCAGATCCCTGAAAGGCAGAAATGGAAATAGTTTACCTAAAATGTTGCTGCGACCAGACACGCCTAGGCCTTGTTTAGGCAGGCATAAAGGTGAATGGACCCATCTAAAAAAGTCCTTAAAGCATATCTTAAAGTGAACCGTTACCCATATCTTTAAAATAACAACAAACACGATGTTAGGAATGTTTAGTAATGACAATCTACAAACAGATACTTCTAAATAATTGCAGGCTTTGTATGATAGTGGCCATGTTTACTAAGGGCAGGTGTATTATTAATCATCATGCAATGATAGATGCATTGTTAGAGTTTGATTTAGGCCAAAATGTTTTTCTTTAATTGAGCAGGAAATAGTTATATCCTTTAACAAGTGTCCTTTTATAGTCTATGCCCCTTTGGGAAGAATCTTCCTTCACTTCCTGCCCTGCCTCGAGACAAAACAGGAAGTGAGAGTAGATCTCTACAAAGTAAGGGAAATTCTCGCTTAGACAGTTGTCATTAAACCAAGTGTCCCCAATGGAAGATTTTCCCTTCTATACCTGTTCCGGTGACAACTCAATTTTTCTTTATTTTCCCACACTTTCAATTTCAGTAACAATAGTTACCAGGTAGAATTGAAAGTATGAATCTCCGCCAGCAGGAAATCAGCAATAAAAAAATAAGGGTTTTAACTAGGGATGCACAGATACTGATACTAGTAGAATACTAGAATACTCGTACTTCAAGCTCCCTCGTCATCTCGTGACGAGGGAGCATGGAGCCGGCTTCCTGGCCAATCAGGAAGCCAGACGCACGTCAACGGTCAAAAAACAAAAAGCCAGTTCCATGCTTCCTCGTCACATAGTAACGAGAAGCATGGGGACGGTTTCCTTGCTAATCAGGAAGCCAGGTGGCGAGTCTTTACACCCTGCCCGGCTTCCTGGCTAATCAGGAAGCAAGGTGGCGAGTCATTATACGCAGCCTGGCTTCCTGAATAGGACTTCCGGTATTCGGTACTTGATATCGGCGAGTACCGGAAAAAAAATATTGATACTCGTACTCAGTATCGAAATACTGGTATCGGTGCATCCCTAGTTTTAACCCTTCCTCACTCTAACCAAAATGAAAAAAACAAACATTATTGACTTTAGATACACTTGAAATGAGATTTGAGTAAAGTGAAAAACTTTCACTGAATGTGTGACATGGAACACTTTAAAGCACATGTGTCAAATTCAAGGCCCAGTGATAATCGAATGCAGAGTCAATTATGATAAAGATTAGATACATTTATATAGTCTTACAGATACCTTTGAGGGCAACCATAATGTTGATGCGGCCCACAATTAAATTGAGTTTGACACCCCTGCTTTAAAGGATAATACCATCCAAGACTAAGCATACCTGTGTGCAAGCCAGAAAACAACATGACACAAACTATAAACTGTAGTGATAATGTTGATCTGTTAACAAAGAAAAGAGTGGAAAGCTTTCCTTTACATCGGCTCAGTGGAAAGTGCCTTTTTAGAGGCCAGTGGTTAAGCCCCCTCTACATTGGTGAGCAAGTGAAAAGACTCCTTTACATTAATGATAAGTGGGAATGTGATGGTTTTTATTTGTGGTGATGAATCTGTCCTTGTCGTGGAAGTAGGTGGTGGGGTATGGTAGTGGTGTGGCATCTCTCTGCGTAAAAGAATATAGAGTTAATTAGCTCACCAGTCTCCTAAGTATGTATGTGAAACCTCTTTGACACAAAACTCAGGAGTTAAACCTTCAAAATTAATTCAATTCCCATAATTATTAACAGAAATGTATCTTATTTGTGCTGTAAATCCTCAAACCATCTCTGAATTGGTGCTGACACTTTCCTTCCTTCTGGAGGGTGACTACCGTATTTTTCCGTCTATAAGACGCCCCCATGTATAGGACGCCCCCCACTTTTCTTACCCACAATTCAGAAATCAATATTTTCCATGCTCTTTTGCATAACTGATTACATCCAGTTTAAATTTTGCAGAGTAAGACAGCTGCTTACTGGTACCGGTATTTTTTAAATGTTTTCTGACATTTTAATGGGCTCGCTGTTGCATCTGGGCACTGGCTACACGCTCTCCGCAGCATCAGGTGACGTCGGGTACATAAGGCTCATGATTGGAGGAAACCTGTTAGTTTGTCTCTGCAAACTAGCCTCACAAGTGAAACTTCCGATTGCAGAGGTATCGGCAGTTCGCAACCGCGGTTCTCCTCTCGGCCCCCCGTGTATAAGACACCCCTCCATTTTTAGGTAAATATTTGTAATATTTTTAAGAAAAAGTATAGTCTTATACATGAAAAAATACAGTTTTGTTCCCCACAGCCCCTGTGTGTGTTGTAAAGTAGTCATCGCTCCAAACTGGCTCCCGTGATAGTTTACAATCTCAGTACAGATTAGTAAACTAAACATGAGATTATAGTTCATTGTGGGAGCGAACTTGGAGTGGTGACTACTTTACAACACACACAAGGACCATGGGGAACAAAAGTAGCCATCCTCCAGAAGGAAGAACAGTGTCAGCAGCAATTCAGAGATGATTTGAAGATCTACAGCCGAGTGATACACAAATAAGATGTATTTTTGTTAATAGTTAGTGTACTTGATTGCATTTTTAAGATTTAACTCCTGAGTTTAGTTTCACTTATAGGCAAACTGCCCCTGCAAAGTACGAATTCCCTTTCAATGTGAACAGTCTATTTTACTAAAGCAAACCCTATATATACCGTATATATATTTGCAATATATATCTATATCTATCTATATCTATATCTCAAGTTCTTACTGAATATTGGAGTTATTCTCTAATCAGCATCAGACCTGTTCTAAACATTTGAAATGGTTGAAAATAACTCCAGTAAGATCACTTTACATACAAACTCCTTAAAGTAATATTAAACTCTGAAGCTGTTTTTCAATAACGAATCCAGATCAAACACATATAAATTGCCCATCAAAATATTTCTTTACATTTTTGTCCAAGCACTTACAGTCATCATGTTTCAGAACAGTTGGTTCCAACTCTCTCAGCTCTACTTCCCTGAACTTCCTGTCTGGTACAAGATCACAAGGGACAGAGCAGTCTCCAGAAGCTGTCCATCTACTAACTTGAAGACCGGAAGAGAGGGGAGCAGGGGGAAGGGCAGTGGATTGCCTTGCTGTGTTTGTGTGTTTGTGGACACAACTTACTAGAACACACAAGGGTGGCTCCATAGGACCATGCAAGGGAAAGAAGCCACTCTAACAAAGGATATCACAACCTGCCTTCAGGTGAACAGCTTATTTTGCAGGAAGCTAAAACTTTTAAACATCAAGGATCTGCATCCATTGTAAATGGTTTAATCAGCATTTGAAATAGCTTAAAAACGTTTTGACTTTAATATCACTTTAATCTCACTGAGCATATTGACTACTGAATCAATTTTGTAATATGTCTATGTCATGCTTTAACTGAGTCATGTCCTGACTAAACATATGGTAGCTTACTATCTTCACTATTTTCTGAATCATTGAAACAGAACAAGCATGCAGCTAGGTAAGTGGGAGTGAAGTCAGAGCGCTGGCCATATTCTCTTCACTTTTCTATTCATATATTTTAAATACAGTACAATTGTTTTTTTTGTGTGTAATTTGATTGATTTGTTCTCTTTAATTCAGATTATTTTAGGGTGAAGCACAATGGATGGAATTTGAGAGCCTGTGTACAGCTTGGGCCTGGAATGCTGGGCATACACAGTAACACAGGAACGGATTCCAAAAGTACCATATGTACTTGCATGAACTGTGATTTACTGTTACCTTAGGCACTATTAGGCTCTGACAGGTTCCCTTTAAGATTTACTGTTAATATTTATCAGTAAATTACCAGTCACACTTTTCTCTCTAGAATGTAACTTGATAATAAGGAAAACATTTTTCACTTGAAAAGCTATTATTGTGTGAGTCAGTATTTGAAGATAATTGTCCATGTGAAACATGTATTCAGATGCTTTGAGCTGAAAGCAATAAACAAAGGTACATTGCAGTTTGCATGACAAGAAAAAGGCTCATCGCATTGCTGTCTGTTTGTGAACTGTAATACATTAGAATTAATTACAGAATAATTATTGCTTACCTACGAGGTCAGTCTCTAAATGTAAAGTTCAAAACAACAGCCTTAACATGTTGTTGAAATGTATTATTCACTGGGGCTGAGGCATAAAAACTGGAGCTGATAGCAGCCATTTTTTTTCAGCTGTCATTTTCCAAGTTCAGATTTAAAGTGTATTTCCACAGTCAAATTGGAGAAAACCTCTCTATATGTTTGTAATGTGTATCAATTCACACAGCATATCCAAAAACAATATTTAAAAAAAATATTTTTTAGCTTTTAGATGTTTTGTTGCAGCAGGCAACATGACTGATTCCAGGTTTTTCTCAGCAACTGTCCTTATAGAAAACGTAAGTGGGATATACACGCTTTTTTTTTTTCTGTTCAACCCGTGGGCTGAACAAAAAAATAGAACAGATTCCTCCATCAACGCTTATGAGCGCTGGCGGATTAATCCCTTGTTGTTTGCATTGTATTCCACTGCCCGCTGCTGTCAGAATACCAAAACAGAACTTGCAGTTGGCTGCTAGCTCCATTCTGTTGAGAATTGTTCAGCCAGTTCTTTCAATCAGCTGACTTAGGGATGCCAGGCGGAGGGATGCCAACAGCAGCCCCCACGGTACAAATTTAGAACTGTGTGTACCAGACTTTAGGACTAAAATTTGAGGATTGTGTTTCTCTCATTAACTTAATTAACATACAATGGAGAAGCCCCTTACCACTCAAAGCCCTTTGTAACATTATAAAAGAAGGAGACGTAAGTAGAACATGTTAACCCTTAAGAAGTCAAGAAACCCTAACCCAAGTAAAAACAATTTAAACTGCAAGAAGCGTTTTTTAATTTATGTATTTTTTAGCTTATGCTACGTGAATAGTTTGTATGGTGCATGGGAGTATGCGCCCCCCTCCCTGCCACCAGTGCTGGCTGTCCCGGGCTCTGCTGTCACAGCGGGTCTGGGAGCATTGATCGCAGGGAGATGAGCATCCTTCAATCACTGAAAGCTGAAGTGATGTGAATTCCGTCACTTCCGGTTTCAGTATGTGTCATTTCTCTGGTTGCCGTAGCCAGAGAAGAAGCAGGTGAAGCAGATCTCTGCTTCATCAGCTTCTTAGAGGACCTATCATGGTAGCTGTGGTATCACATAGGGGGCTTGTTAGTCCCCTATGCGATAGCAATAAAGTTTAGTGTAAAAAAAAAATATATGTAACCGACATTTTTTTTTTAAAGTACCTCACCCCCACGTACCAGCAGATACAAACACACATCGGGTGCACCTACGTACAATTGCGCCACACATGTTACATATCACCATGAACGTCAGAGTGAGAGCAATAATTCTAGGGCCATGAATCAATGTCAACAATAAAATAAGCGGTAAAAGCTTTTAAATCGTCACCTGTGGGCAATTCTGGGTATTGTAGTTTTTTGCAATTTCACATACGCACACAATTTGAAGGCATGACATGTTTGGTATCCATTTACTCCATATTTTATACTTTATACCAAAAAAATGGCTAATAATAAATATTTCATAACATAAGAAAAACAGCTTTTAAAATTTTTTTTAGGTAGTTTTAGTTATATAGTAAAAAATAAAAAATTAAATACCAGTAAAAGAAAGCTCTATCTGTCCCCAAAAAATGATATAAAACTAATTTCAGTACAGCACTGCATGACTGAATAAATGTCAGTCAAAGTACCTCAGCACTGAATACTGAAAAAAGGCCTGGACAGGAAGGAGGTTTAACACCCCAGTCTCCAAAATGGTTAAACATAACTATGTTCAAGCTTAATTTATGTTATGAAAAATGAACCTGCATAATAAATGCTCCAGACCAAAACAGAATTTAATAATGAAAGAATGAAAAAAAAACCAAACAGATATTTCCGTGTTAAATTTTTGGGTTATGGGTGTGTAGCCCTGTTGTGATTTCAGCTCCTTTAAGAGAAAAG
>NW_017308037.1:0-6423 GCF_000935625.1 Nanorana parkeri
GGAAACAGAGTTATCAGGTAATCAACTCATGTTTTTTCCATGCATATTTGTATCCATTGTAATTCAGCATTATCCCCGCTCTAATGCGCTATATCATCACGCACATTCACCTTCAGGTCATTCCTGACACAGGCATACTCCTCTCCCCTCTACTTCCTTCCCAATCTCTTCGGAATAATGAGTATCCCCTGACACTGGCGGAAATACCAGGGTCGCAACGGTCGCAATTGCGACCGGGCCCTGGCGTTCCGCCTGTTGGGGGGGCCCGAAAGCTTCCTCATGCCCCCCCTCCAGATAGGGCCACTCCATCCTCCGCCGCTCTTCATGTATGAGCGGCTGTGCGGGATAGAGAGGCGCCTCTGTGTGTCACTTGACTGCCTGCAGCACATTCTTCAGCTGGGACTGGGAGAGGACGGACCCTCATGCAGGACTACAAGTCCCAGCAATACATTATATTATTAAGTAGGGATGCACCTGTGTGTGTGTGTGTGGGGGTGGGGGGTTAAAAGCTGTTATCATTTACATTATAATGTATTGCTGGGACTTGTAGTCCTGCATAGTTGGAGCTATTCTGCATTACTGTATAATGATGGCTAATAGCATTGGTGAACACGCATTTCATGTTTTTACCAAGGATTACAATTTTCTGGTTGCTCACTGTCTGGCTACTACTGCATACATCCTATTTTAGTATATATAGTTTTCCTTTTTTAAACTTGATTGGACACTTCACCCTTGGATAGGCTATTTTATGTATTTTTCTGCTGACTACAAATATTTTATTATGAGAATAGCAAAGACCCATTTTCTTTGGTAGGTGAATTTTCATGCTTGCATAGTTCATAAAATAATGCATCCAAAACTTGTGTGCTTTAACTGACATCTGATTATTATTATTATACAGGATTTATATAGCGCCAAGAGTTTGCGCAGCGCTTTACAATATAAGGAAGACAGTACAATACAACAAGACAAGATGGTAAGGAAAGCCCTGCCCGTAAGAGGTTACATAGTTAGGCAGGTTGAAAAAAGACACAAGTCCATAGAGTCCAACCTATAGAGATACAAAGAAGGAAAACAAGAAGAAAAGCCTAAACAGAACACTATGCCCACAATTACCCAATGTTGATCCAGAGGAAATTTTGGGGGTAGGTCTTATTTTGGGGGTAGGTCTTATTTTGGGGGTAGGTCTTATTTTGGCGGTAGGTCTTATTTTGGCGGTAGGTCTTATTTTGGCGGTAGGTCTTATTTTGGCGGTAGGTCTTATTTTGGCGGTAGGTCTTATATTACAGAAATCTCTTAAAATAGCGCTAGGTCTTACTTTCGGGGGAGGTCTTATTTTCGGGGAAACACGGTACCAGGTTCGCAGTGGTCGACCGGGCCCTGGCGTTACGCCTTTTGGGGGGAGGCACAGAGGAAGCAGAGGGCCGAAAGCTTCCTCATGCTGCCCCCCCCCCCCCCCCCCCCGCCCGCCGCCCCACCCCGATCCCCCCCCCCTTCAGATAGCGCCGATCCATCCCCAGCCGCTCTGCATGTATGGGTGGCTGTGTGGGGATAGAGAGGCTCTGCCTGTCACTTATCTGCCTGGCGGGGCTGCTACAGACACAGTGGCACCGCCAGGCAGCACATTCTTCAGCTGGGAGAGGACCCTCTCCACTCAGCCCCACCCCCTGGCCGCCAAAGATGAGGAAGCTGAGCTGTTGTAGGAGTCAGGTAAGTCCTGCACCAACTATGCAGGACTACAAGTCCCAGCAATACATTATATTAAGTAGGGATGCGTCTGTGTTGGGGGGGGGGCGGGGTTAAGAAGCGGTTATTATTTACATTAGAATGTATTGCTGGGACTTATACATTATATTACATTATATTAAGTTGGGATGCACCAGTGCCAATACTGGGTTCTTTCACTAGTTACGCCTCTGGGCAGGACCAAAGGTTTCCCAAAGCATCATACTGCCTCCACTGGTTTGATCTACTGTGTGTTGAGACACCTTTCCGTTGGAACCAGAATTAACTTTTTCAGCAATTTTGAGCTACAGTAGCTCTTGGCTCGGAAAAAAACAGGTCAACTTGCATCAGTGAGCCTTGAACCATGACCCTGTGGCTGGTTCACTGGTTTTCCTTGTACCATCTTTGGTAGGACTTGATCACTGCAGACTGGGAAAATCCCACAAGAGCTGCACTTTTGGAGTTGCTCTGACCCAGTCATCTAGACCTCACAATTTGGCCCTTGTCCGAGTCAATCAAATCCTTACACTTGCCTATTTTTTTTTTTTTTCTGCTTCCAACACACCAACTTCAGTGACAGTGTTCACTTGCTGTCCAATATATCACACTCTCTCTTCCATGTGCCATTGTAACCGGATAATTGTTGTTCAAATCACAGTGGTCATACTGTTATGGCTGATTGGTTGTGTGTGTGTGTGTGCGTTCATTTGTGTCTACAAAATCAGATTTAGTCACATCTGCAGAGCTGGATTCCATGCAAGATTCACAAGTAAAAGTTTTACTTATTCTGGGCTCACAATGACATCACTACAGTTTGTGACCCTCACCAGAAGCAGCGCTACCTGTCCAGTGATATTTTGCGTTCCCTGCTTCTAACATGTCAATCGGCAGGGAGAATATCATATGCGGGGCAGCCTTATATATTCCCTAAAATAGAAAAGTAGTGGCTAGATGTTTATGTACACGTAAGGGAGATATAACATTGCTTATGTTGGCATGTCCAAGTTGGGGGGAGGAGGGGTAGGTTATCTTGGCAAACCAGTGAAAGACCAGGTTGGCTATTGATTGGGACCCTTTGATGTTGGGGTCACGGGGGCAATTACTTTTTGTTTATTTTAATCCAGATTTGTCTGTCACTTTCTCTAGTGAGGGCAAAGTAGATGTCCACTCCTATATATTGTTTGCATTTTTAATTTTTATTTTACCTTTTTTACTCCTTTTTTTTTTAAACTTTTTTTCTTAAGCCAGCTTGCTATTGCATTTTACAATATCCAATAGCAGGCTGGGTATGGCTCCCAGCCTGCAGATGAAGAGGAGGCAGGGGGCGGGGCAGAGGAGCCGCGGCCAGATGGGGGAGTGGAGGATTGGCCGGAGCAGGGAAGAGAAGCCGATGGACCGGGGGAAGAGGAGGCCGGGACAGCAGCAGAGGTACGGGGGGCAGCGGCACAATGCAGCGGTCTGTGTCCCCGCTGCCTCTGCCAAGACAGACGGGGAGAGCAGCGCTGATTTGAAGGGACACAGGCCACTGCAGCCACAGTTCTCCTAAATGTACCGGCGACTGCCGGTACATTTAGGAGAACTGTGGACCCCGGTTCGTAAGTACGGATTGTCCGTAAGTCGGACGTCCGTAACCCGGGGACTGCCTGTGTGTGTGTATGTGTATATATGTATATATATATGTGTGTGTGTATATATGTGTGTGTGTGTGTGTGTGTGTGTGTGTATAATATATATTAACTGAAACGGCAAAAATAATAAAAATTACACTGGCTGTGACAGTACAACTTTAGTTAACATTGGCATTGAGGCATCCATTAGTTATAGAGTTAAGCTTTTTCAGACACCCGATTCCTGACCGTCTGACCGTGAAAGCAGAGCCACATTTGCAGTTCTAGTTGGTATAGGTCGGGAAATCCTGATGTATACCGGCTTTTTTCCCCCTGAACTTTAAGCAATAGAAACATTTAGCTTCTTTTGCTGAAACAATGTTGCCAGCTTCTGATTGTTGTGGGAACAATCATTAGCCTTTAGTGACATCTGATCCTGTAATGCTGCAGGATCAGTGTCACTAAGGTTATTATTGGCTGTTCTTAAGTTTGAAGCAGCCTAATAATAACCAAATATTTATTAAATTATCAAGCAATATCAAGCAGATAAAAATCTTAGGTTTTAGGCTGAGAAGTACAGACAAATTTCTAAAATCCTAGGAATGTGTGGAATTTTGCAAATAAAGGACAAATGTATTCAATGCATTTTTTTAGCTCTGCTATTTTTTGAAAAAATACTACAAATCAAAACTAGAGAAAGTGTTTTCTTTACCTTCTTTCCCCCCCTCAATTTTAATATTTTATTTGTTCTAAGTGAGGCGTTATATTATTTATATCACATGTGTACCTATCTGTCCTCTAACAATATATAATATGTGTGGGTGCAATTTGTAAGAATCTATATTACTGACATGAAAGAATCACACAACAAAAATGTCAAGTGTGTCAGTCATTTACGAACAAAAGCTAAAAACAAGCTCAGTCATGAAGGGGTTGAAGTAAAAATGGTTATAACCCCTGTCAGCATTTTTGGCCATCTGTGTCCTATTGGGGAGATTTCCCTTTACTTCCAGTTTAATAGCCACAACAGGAAGTGAGAGTATATCTCTCCAAAAAAAGGGAAATCCCTGGTGGTCAACAGGGTCACCAGAACTAATGTCCCCATTTCAATATTTCCCATATATTCCTGTTTTGATAATAACCCTAAATTTGGGATTTTCTTTCAATGATGGTCACTAGGACAAATGGAGAGGGTGAAGCTCCCTAATGCAGACAGCAATAAAAACCTGATTGGTGTCTAATCCCTCTTAATGCCATTAACCCTTTCGCTGCCAAGCCCTCCGGAACATTTTTCAAATCAGCTGGCCAAGCCATTTTTGAATTTTCTGCAATTTTTTCCACTTCGGCCGACCCGAACCCAGCCGCAGCCATCTCTTGTACGGCTGATTTCAGTCGGTGTATGGCTGAAATCAGCTGTACAAGCCTGAAGTGAATAGCCGAACGGCGTTCGGCTCACTTCACTTCACTATGTGTCCCCAGTTATTTACAAACACTGGATAGTTCCC
Source organism: Nanorana parkeri (assembly GCF_000935625.1). Taxonomy (NCBI): domain Eukaryota; kingdom Metazoa; phylum Chordata; class Amphibia; order Anura; family Dicroglossidae; genus Nanorana; species Nanorana parkeri. Next base: position 4,841 of record NW_017308037.1, read on the forward strand.
CCCAGCCGCTCGGCTATTTCCGTAAGTGCTTTTCCTCCCTTCAACTGCATATCATTTTACATAGTCCCGCCTCCGCCCTGCCTCTCTCGAAGCTCCGGTTTTCAGTTTTTTAGAGATGACAGTGTGTGCGATGTCATTGCTGTACTCTGCCCGATGAGATCGTCTGTCCCTCACATTCCTCCACAGTCTTATGCTGATGTCCTCTTCTATTCTCCACAGCATAAAACACAGGATTCCAAATAAACATTTATTAATTTATCTGTATTTGTGTGTGGTATATGTGTGTGAATGAGAACATAATCATAATCCGCACATCATAATCCACTCATCATAGTCCGCTCTTCATAGTCTGCAGCGCACATCATAGTCCGCAGCGCTTATCATAATCCATCATAATCCGCTCATCATAGTCCGCAGCGCTTATCATAATCTGCAGCTCTTGTCATAATCCGCAGCGCTCATCATAATCCGCACATCATAATCCGCACATCATAATCCGCACACCATAATCCGCTCATCATAGTCCGCAGCGCTCATCATAGTCCGCAGCGCTTATCATAATCCATCATAATCCGCTCATCATAGTCCGCAGCGCATGTCATAATCTGCAGCGCACATCATAATCCGCACATCGTAACCAGCAGCGCTTCTCATAATCCGCACCGCTTATCATAATCCGCAGCGCTCGTCATAATCCGCTCATCATAATCCGCTCATCATAATCCGCTCATCATAATCCGCTCATCATAATCCGCTCATCATAATCCGCTCATCATAATCCGCTCATCATAATCCGCTCATCATAGTCCGCAGCGCATGTCATAATCTGCAGCGCACATCATAATCCGCACATCGTAACCAGCAGCGCTTCTCATAATCCGCCGCGCTTATCATAATCAGCAGCGCTCGTCATAATGCGCAGCGCTCGTCATAATCCGCTCGTCATAATCCGCTCATCATAATCCGCTCATCATAATCCGCTCATCATAATCCGCACATCATAATCCGCTCATCATAATCCGCACATCATAATCCGCACATCGTAACCAGCAGCGCTTCTCATAATCCGCACCGCTTATCATAATCAGCAGCGCTCGTCATAGTCTGCAGCGCTCATCATAATCCGCACATCATAATCTGCTCATCATAGTCCGCAGGGCTTATAATCTGCAACGCTTATCATAATCCGCACATCATAACCAGCAGCGCTTATCATAATCCGCCGCGCTTATCATAATCCGCCGCGCTTATCATAATCAGCAGCGCTCGTCATAATCCGCAGCGCTCGTCATAATCCGCAGCGCTCGTCATAATCCGCTCATCATAATCCGCACATCATAGTCCGCTCATCATAGTCCGCTCATCATAGTCCGCAGCGCTCATCATAGTCCGCAGCGCTTATCATAATCCGCTCATCATAGTCCGCAGCGCTTGTCATCCGCAGCGCACATCATAATCCGCACATCGTAACCAGCAGCGCGTCTCATAATCCGCACCGCTTATCATAATCAGCAGCGCTCGTCATAGTCTGCAGCGCTCATCATAATCCGCACATCATAATCTGCTCATCATAGTCCGCAGGG
>NW_017308037.1:6971-12650 GCF_000935625.1 Nanorana parkeri
CCCCCCGCCGCTGCCGGCCGCCGACATCTGGAGTCTCTCATCCCTACGTGGAGCGGATTATGATGTGCGGATTATGATGAGCGGATTATGATGAGCGCTGCAGACTATGACGAGCGCTGCGCTGCTGATTATGAGAAGCGCTGCGGATTATGATGTGCAGATTATGATGAGCGCTGCAGATTATGATAAGCGCTGCAGATTATGATAAGCGCTGCGGACTATGATGAGCGGACTATGCTGAGTGGATTATGATGTGCGGATTATGATGTGCGGACTATGATGAGTGGATTATGACAAGCGTTGCGGATTATGAGCATTTTGGAATTTAGCAGAAAGTGAGAAAACGCTATACACATGTGTCTGTGTTAAGTTCTCATTCACACACATATACCACACAGAAATACAGATAAATTACAAATTTTTTATTTGGAATCCTGTTTTTTATCCTGTGGAGAATATAGAAGAGGACATCAGCATAAGACTGTGGAAGAATGTGAGGGACAGACGATCTCATCGGGCAGAGTACAGCGATGACATTGCACACACTGTCCTCTCTAAAAAACTGAAAACCGGAGCTTCGAGAGAGGCGGAGGCGGGACTATGTAAATTGATATGCAGTTGAAGGGAGGAAAAGCACTTACGGAAATAGCCGAGCGGCTGGGGGGAACAGATCTCGATGGGGAACAGACGCCCGGTATTTTTGAAAACCGCTATTAATTTAAAGGGGACAGTCCTACTATAAGCTGATGGTCGCTAAAGCGACCATCAGTTTATAGTAGAACTGTAAATGCCAGGTCCGTACGGCATAGTGAGCTGGCCAGCTGGAAGCACTTTTGTAGCTCCGTATGCCGTACGTCCTTGGCAGCGAAAGGGTTAAAAACTGAAAAAAAGTTTTTGCTTCAGTTGTAGTTTAAGCTTTAAAAATGAAATCTGGAAGCTGATTGCTTCTATGCTCAACAGCTCCAGATTTTGTCTGCTCCAGTACAGGTAAATTCCCCTCTGCATGTCAATGAGGAAGCTCAGTCTGTCCCCAGACAAAGTTTCCTGTCACTTGAAAATTGCATCTAAAAGGCATGTTAAAGATGTTTTAGGTATGCTGTGTGAATTGGAACACATAACAAACCCATTCAGGGATTTCTTTTTATAAATTTGACTGCAAAAGTGGAAATACACTTTTCTTTCTATCCGGATTAATAAAGTAATTGAATTCTTTGCAAGCTGTGCTAATAATTTGAAATTAATTTTACATACTGTGGGTTTTATAATATGTAAAACTTTAATTGGTCTTCTGAATAATTTACAGTTCTGTTCCAACATACACAAACAATTACTTTCTAAAATCCTAATGACCGCAATCAAGGAAAATGTTTTGGCAGGGTAGGATTTTCATCAGTGATGCCTGTGGGCATGCAAACTTTGTCCAGTGGAACATTCATTTTCTAGGATTTGCACTACTCTTGACCTATCACATGCTGCTTATGTGAGATGTGGGGCTTGATAGACAGACTTCTCTGCCATACTGCTTTTAAAAAAAGCCTGATTTTATATGAGATGGAGGAATTTGTATACTCACCAAGAAATTGAGTTATTATTCACATGTAAGGTCCTCTTACTGGCTGTAGTGAGTTTAAGAAACTGTTAGAAACTGTTAGTTGCATGTTGGTTCTAATAGTGGACATTCCATGCCATTATGATCACATACCCAGTGTGTACGTTTCCAACTGTTCATGCCATTTTGAGATTGACATATATCATCTGCTCTTCAAATTTCTTGTCTATGACTTTCCATCTGAATTTGGGATCCCTTGTATAGTCCTAATCTCCTCTATAAAGTCCTGAAGGATTCCGAGTTAAAACTGTGTAGATTTCACATGTATAAAATAGCTTTCATGCATCTCTCCAGACCTTTTGTTTGTATTATTGGGGAGCCATTTTAGGTGTAGGGCTGCAGATAATATTTTGAATGGTTGGATATAGGAGAGCTCACCTGGGTGATAGGATGCATGGTGGGTTTATGTGGTTTAAAGGGGTTATTACTACTATGGTATTTTATATCTTATTTGATTTTGTAAAATACATGATCATTTCTATTTTGGTACAGTAACTTAGTTGTTATGTGGCAGTCCATAAAGTTGTTTCCTTTTTTGTTTGTGACTTAAAGTGTATGCCAAACAAAAAACTGTTTTTTGTTTTTAGATATGGGTGAGGTTTGGAGTGCTTACATGGTTTTTATCGTAATCTATATATATAGCTATATTGTGTGTATGTATATATATTATATAATGTATGTTTTTTGCCTTGCTTCCTGTCCTGCTGATGTTTTACCAGACAAGAAGCAAGGGGAACTTTCCATCCGCAAGAGGACATCTGTCTAACTCCCCAGTTAGCAGTAAAAGCCCCCAAATGATAGTCTTGCCATACACATTATATGTCCACTTTCAGCACTTCTAAACCAAAAGTACCTTTGATCCCACACACTACAACCTCATGAACATGGCAGTGGGTTGTATCAAAACTTTTTGTGCTAAATAATGCAAACTATATTCTGCTTGTGGACTATTGCATCAGATTCTTTTAAATTAGAACTTTTAAGGATGGGGTGGGAGGGGCAGAGAGAGGGTGGAAATGTTTCCTCCTGCTGGCAATAGTCTATTCTCAACCTAGGAAAGTCACATTACTGTGAGCTCAAATACTATTTAAATGATAGAAGGTGTTCTTCTCCTTCTCATCCTTCTCCTCCTTCTCCCTATATTATGCCATATCAGGATTTTATTTTATGCAGATTTGAAAGTTACTGAAAGGTCCACTTTAACGCAACCCTGTGGCCAGGCTGGGGACATTCAAGTATTTACATATTCTTATCGAACATTATATTTTATCACTGACCTCTGAAGCTATCAGGAGAGGGTAGCAGAGTTACTTGAGCTGCTGAGAATATGTAAAAACTTAAATGTCCAAAATCTGGTCACAGGTTTAAATCCTGCTATTCTGTATTTTGCTTACAGCCCAGCAGTAAACTTGCCACCTGCTCACTTCTAAAGAGTTATTTCATATTTTACCTGATTTTGAAAATGCTTACTTTTTTTATATGCATTTTTTTTTTTTTCATTTGAACATTATACATAAAGGAAATTAAAGTTTTATGCCCACATATTTTCTTTAACACCTTAACTTCAATTTTAACTTAGAAACTAAAACTTCCATTGTTATATATTTACAGCCAAATAGATTGAGAGAACCACTCAAATGAATGTTCCCTGTCAAAAGAAAAGTATAGGAGATTCCATACATTGTCATGTTGCATTTCAGGAATACACCTGTTTTACATATGTTTACCATACACTGAAAGGAGTCCAATCTTCATACACTGAAGATTGGACTCCTTTCATGCAGATGAGTACTAACTTAAAATCACTGTCATTCTCTTGCCCTAGTCAGTAATTCTGGGATTTAAGCACAAATGCATACTACAAAATGACAGATTATGATAATGATTACTCATGCCCTAGTGTTCTGATCATGATGAAAAGATCCAAAAAAACTTTGCTGTCAAGTAATTTCTAAATTATAAGATCTCCAGTCTTACCTAGTACAGGGGTGTGGAATTCCTATCGCCCGACGCCCGGGACATGCAGTTTCGGGCGCCGGGCGAGTATTTTTTTTTGTACACTTAGCCCCGCTCTGGACAAGCAGAGCTAAGTGTACAGTGTGGAGATCCCCCTCTCCTCTGGCGGACCCGAGACCACGGAACATGAGCTCACCATAGAGCCCTCAGAGCAGACGAAAAACTTCAGTTTTTCATCTGCTCTCTGCTCACCCGTGCAATCAGGAAGCGGGGCAGTGACTAATGACCCGCCTCCCAGTTTCCTGATTGGCCAGGAAGCCAGCTCCATGCAAACGGAAGCACCGATACTCAGTGAGTACCTAAAGCAAAATATTGGTACTCGTACTCTATACCCATAACGCGGTATTGGTGCATCCCTAGTTTTAATTAAAACAATTTTTTTTTTTGTATCAGGACAAGTAGATTGTTCTGAAGGACAAGTAGATTTGGCCCCCGCTTTAGCCCTTGGAAGTAGTTTTTTCAAAAATTTCCACACCCCTGCTAGTATATTCTAAGATAGAAGTGTACTGCTGATGGCTCACAAAAACAAAGATGTCACTTTCTTTAGATGGTGTAAATATTTTGATTTGCACTTTTTGTGGTTACTATAAAAGGTAGATGTAACCTATTGTGGTGAATACCAACTGGTGCAATAACAGTTGTGTACTATCCAAATGTCTGTAGTTGGAATAGGATGTTTTTTTTTTCTCATGTGAAATATGATGTTTGAATAGTGTCAAGCACTAAAAGCACACAATAAAACTTTTAATTATGAAGACAGAAATCCTATTTATAGACTTGTGCAGAATAAAAACACAAGAAACTAAAGGTATACTAAATGAATTGCCTTAAATAACTACATGTGCAGTCACTGGTAAGACACGTTTAGAAGTATAGAACGTGTAGTAGGGTCCATTCACACCATGTCCGGATCATCTCCAGACCAGACCAGATTGTTTCCGGGCCCAAAATGCATTCTAATGTATCCCTATGCTATTTCTGGCCTCTGTTCTCACCAGCGCAGTCAGTTACAGACCAGAAAAATAGTGCTTGTCCTATTTTTTTGTCTGGTCTGGAATGCACTGGAACGCATAAAGACGCATCAAAAACACGTACAAATGCACTGGAACGCAACTGTAAGACCATTTTAAGCATTAAATAAAAAACCATGCAAACGCCGCAAAATCGCTGTAAAAGCGCAATGCACTGCATTCCAGATCTGGCCCAGAAAATGGTGTGGACCTGTCCTAAAGGTACACCCATCCACATGTAAAAATAAAATCTGTTCGAGAAAAACGGACAACTCGCTTGAGCAGGGATTCTGCGTTTCATCTAGGAATAACTGCTGCTCTATAGCAAACTTTTTTTGGAACGGCATGTTCATCAGTTAAAATGACGGCAGGTTATTTAAAAATATAGTTTACCTGTTTTGGTTTTATTTTATTAAGTATTTACATATATATTGCAATCAACTGGGACCCCTATGAATAATTAATTGGGCCACTATGAAGAAATGTTTGTGCCTCATTCCCCAAGACGGGCATTCACTTGGCTAAACATAGCTATAGTAACACATGCATATTATAGCTCATTGAAATGTAAGATCATATAATGCTTTTTTAAGAATATGGCTAATTGTTTTGTGAATTGAACATTTTTTGGAGAAAATATGTAATAAAATAACAAATTAAGTTGAAATAACTCCTTTATTGTAGTGAATTGAACCAAATATGTCACAGGCGCATAACCATACCACAATTCACTGCCACAACATGTTATTCTAGATCATGCCATTTCAGCACATTATGTAAATCATCACAAGAACACAACATCAACCAGCAACTGCACATTATATCACCCAACAATAATATATTCTACAAAAGCACACCTGTATCACCCTGCAAGAACTCGTATGAGCCAGCAAAATCACATTAATCAGTGAAATGATTAATTTTACCTCAGAATATTATCCAATCACCGCTATTCTCTATCATATGTCTTCTCATATTTACCCATTATTAGCCCCTTGCAAAGTGAGGCCACCTTGTATTCAGTTATCGTGCCCCCCCCCCACC
>NW_017308037.1:13940-16242 GCF_000935625.1 Nanorana parkeri
CCCAATAACTGTGGTAAGGTTCAACTAGAACACATATAAAGGAGATTAGAGCTTTACTTGCTGGCTGGATAAAAGACTAAATTATATTCGTAAGTAGTATTCTTACATATTTTTAATTTTTATTTCAGACCTCACTGTGACTGACTGATCCGTCACTTGGGCTGCTGGAGGAGCCTGAGGGCTAGCCTCCTTCTTACTGACTATGGACCTAGAACTATGAAGACCCCCCTCAGAACTCTTGGGGTTACAAGCCTCCTTCTTACTATGGACCTAGAACTATGAAGACCCCCCTCAGACCTCTTGGGGTTACATGGAACCATTCTCCTAGGTTTATGTGTGGAGTGAAAATACTGCATGTTTCCCCTGACATGACATCTAAGTGACCCTGTGTTCAGTATAGGCAGCAGGCTGTCTGGAGGGGCCATTGTTGTGATGATCTGATTAAGTACATTCATTGAGTTCAAAGAGTGGTTGTGCTTCAGGGATTCCATTGCGGCACCCGGCTGTCTGGGGGAGGGGGACACACTGAACTCTAATCTGATTCTGTGAGGTATAAACTCTGTGTACTTTCTTCAATAAAGCAGTTCTTGGTTTCCCCTTCAACATTGGTGTTGTCTGATGCTTGAGGAGTTTAGCTTTCTGTCCTAATACATTGGTTCTGTCCAATAATTAGGCAGGTTTGGGCTGAGGACATTGGAATTCAGGTTCCAGCGGAGAGGAAGCTGATTTCTGACGGAGGTACCCAGTCGTGGTACCAGGCGATCCGTCACACTCACCATAATAAATGAAGATATGTGCGACAACCACTATTCTTTAACATAGTATCATACATCCCAACCTGCAAAACCTTATTTCAGGGAGGTTCCCATCTCATTTCAGGGAGGTGCCCTATCTGTTTTTTTTTTACAGCGGCCGTCGTCAGAATATAAAAGAAATAAAAATGATAATTATATATATATAAAAAACGCTGAGGAGTCAAGTCCCTGATACACAGTTGACTAGTTGCTATGGGCAGCAAATGAAATAAATGTTCTCTATAACTAGACAACAAGGACATATAATTGATTGTATATTATCCACAAAGGGTTAACAGCACTCTCTCAACCCTGCAGCAGTAGATCTCAGTGCCTGTACCTGCTCTCAATAGTAGTCTATGTCCGCCCTCTCTGTGTAGCAAGTAGCTTCTTCCTTCTGAGACAGAGCCAAGTGAAAGGTTTACTCAGAGTACACCTTTCAGGGAGAAAATGCCTCTCTCGCGGACGTCAGGGAGCCGCTGTCTAATTGAGGGAGACTCACTGAACATCAGGGAGACTTGAGATCCCTGTAGTATTTTGTGTCCATACACATTTGTGTGTACACACACCATTAAAACACAGCTTGTGAAACCATCACTGCTGTTAGACAGCAACGTGGCATACAGGACAGTCGGCACAAATGATTAGGTATTCAAAGTGAAATCAAGTTCACCCTATTTACTTTTATGTACTTTATAATGTGAAGAGCCTCTATTCCATTAGTGAATTAAACCCTGTGATTTCCTGACATTGCTAGATAACTGAACCATTTTCTCTGGTACCTGGCATTGCTCTTTAAATTACTTCTATTTTTGTTTTTTATTATACTGTGTGAATAAATTAATGTTGTACATTAATACATTTAGGCTTCTGTAGTATGTGCATATTGTAAAAAAGTTAATGCTGAAAAATAATTTTGACTATTACAATTCATCATTACATTGCATGAGTTAATCTATGCTTATGTAAGCTTGCTGTATGCTTTATGTTTGTTCTTGCATTTATTAGGGAACTATAGTTCTTCCGTCCCCAGCAGAACTAATTAACACTGCTGCGTGTTCTGCCTCTGTGTTTATAACAACAGCTATACATTCCCTTGAGAAAATCTTTCTTTTTCACATTTGTGCATCTTTTCTTCATTGTGGGAACTTAGTGGATGTAGATTTTAAACCATAGTGATTCTACAATAATACAAAATAAATGCTATGTATTGAGGTGAATTTTACAACACGTTGTAAACCATTCTGTTGAACAGAAACTATTCCAATTTTGTTAATCAACTAGACACAGGCATAATAGAAATTTAAAGAGTACACAGAACTGAACATGTAGTGTCTCACCCTATGCACACCACCATGTTCAATTGATAATTTAAAATAAAAGAAAAAACAACCTATAGTCCAAGGGCGCCCACAATTTTTCATTCGGAGATCTACTTTTCCAATGACAAGCTCAATGAGATCTACCAACGAAAAAAACACCTGCATTCGGGGGTGGGGGGGGGGCGG
>NW_017308037.1:16505-16978 GCF_000935625.1 Nanorana parkeri
CATGGCGGTGCATTGAAGTCAATGGCACCGCAGCCATGCCCCTCACCTGCAGTGCGATCGCCAGCGCCGGGAATGCAGGCACATTAGTGCCTGTGTTCCGGTCCAGTGCGATCTGCAAAAATGCTGCACTATTTTTTGCAGATTGCACTGGAGCGGAATGCAGACAGGCGATCGCACTGTGGGGGGCATGGCTGTGGTGCCATTGACTTCGATACATCCCCACGCCCCTGAACGCAGGGAGTCAACCGGCTTGCATTCCAGTGCGTTCTAGAGGCCCCGGCGTCCTGTCCTCCGGCAGTGCTCTTTTGTCCGAATGTGGCCGACATTGCACATGGGGAGAGGTGTCCTGCCCCTTTCCGTCTACGGCGTCTAAGAGATTCAGCTGGCAGCCACAGGAGTACTAGCTGTAGCTAGCTCCTTTTGCGCCCGAGGCAAGAAAAAAATTCAATTTCAATTTTTTTACTTAAATTTGT
>NW_017308037.1:17069-25873 GCF_000935625.1 Nanorana parkeri
GCTCGGGGCGGGGGGGGGGGGGCACTGTCACAGCAGCATGTGCGGTGAGGAGAAAGAGAGCCGCCGGCTGTCAGATCCAGGCCGAGTGGCTCTCTCCTCACCGCTCGGCGTGCTGCTGAGATAGCGGCTCCATCCTCCGCCGCCGGCTGCAGCGCTTCATTCGCTTCTCCTCGGATATTGGCTGCATACAGATGGGGAAGAGCAGCGGGGATCCAGAGAAGCCCCACGGCAGGAGGACAGGACATCACGATCTACCAGGGATCGCTTTGCAATCGACTGGTAGATCGCGATCGACCTAATGGGCAACCCTGCTATAAGGGATAGATGTACAAAACAATGACAGGAGTCTGAGAGGAGAGGTAGGGAGTATGAGTTAGCAATGTAAACATGGGTAATCTGGTTGGGTGAAGCAGACAAAATTTAACTGGCACTGCTTTTTGTAGGGTAGCGTTTAGCATTGTTATTGTGATTTGGCATCTAGTTTCCAATATTTGCAATATACTAAAAAAACATCACGTTTTTGAAGGCTTGCCAGCCTGCCCAAGTAGTGTAGTAACATAGATGGTTTGAAAGGTCAGCCTGTTTTCGAAGGTAATCTTTGCAACAAGATACAGATCATCTACCCTTAAAGCTGGACTCCAGGATAAGCAAATATTGGCTAAATATGAGAGGCATGAGTATTCTTACTTGAATCTTTGTGTGAAGTTTTTTGGGGGTTTTTCTTTTTCTTTTTTTTTTTTCTTTTCCAAATCTGTACACTATTCCAATGTGGAACTTTGCCTCTTAGTCTCCCACAGCTCTGCTCCCTGCACAGGCTTTGTGCAGCACGGTAATGTAATTACTACTTTTTGCAAGGTAATACCTTGCAAGGCAATTTGGTGGATTGATATCCCTTTGTGGCTATTGAATATATTTAGATTAAAGTATTTCTGCTCTGGGTTTAGCTTTACCAGGCATTCCTTGATCGGCAGGATAGAAGTAGACCTACGTTATTTAGGAATTAAACTTTTAGCAGAATTTAACCACTTGATGTCCATGGGCGTTCCTGAACAGCCGGACGGGAGACTTATAGGAGCGGGAGGGTGTCTTAAGACATCCTTACCCTCCCCCCGCACACAAGTGAGAAAGCTGTCAGAAATATAAACAGAAATGTTACATTCAAGCGATTGGGCGTCCCGAGTCCCGAGATCTGCTGTGACTGCTACGGCTGGGACCGGCATGACGACTCTGTCAGTGGAGATCAAAGGGTGTTCAGTACATGATCTCCCTTTGATCTCCTCTCCTGTCCCCGATTGCAGGAAGTGATGTATATTACATCACTTGCGCATTCATCTGTCACTCTCCAGTACAGAAGCCGGGGGAAAGCTGATGAGGCATATCTCTGCTTTAGCTTCTTTTGGGGTCCCTAGGTGACAGGGGTCTTGGAGACCCCTGATGTCTCCATAAAGATGTGCGCCAACGACGATTCCGCCTATTGTGCCGCACATGTTGCATATCGCCGCGAACATCGGAGTGCGAGTAATAATTTTAGGGCCATTAATTACTGATAACACTAAACTGATGAGCGGTAAAAGCTTTTAAAGCATCGCCTATGGCCAGTTTTGGGTGTGGTCGTTGTCTGCGATTTCACGGGTGTGCACAATTTTAAGGCTTGACATGTTTGGTGTCTATTTACCCGACGTGCCACGTCTTTTCTATTTTACCAAAAAATTGGGGTGATAATAAATGTGTCATAACATTTCAAAGGGAAACAGGTTTTTTTTTTCAAAATGTTGTGTATTTTTTTTGTTCTATAGTAAAAAAAAAAAATACCACCAAAAGAAAGCTCTATCTGTCCCCAAAAAATGGTATTAAATTTGTTTCAGTACAGCGTTGCATGACTGAATAAACGTCAGTCAAACTACTGCAGCGCTGAATACTGAAAAATGTCTCGGCCAGGAAGGGGGTTTAACACCCTGGTCTTCAAGTGGTTAAGAAACTTTTTAAATTTACCAATGGTAATAATGGTAATAATAAAGTATTCTTGTGTCACTGTGTAAGCCCTCCAGATGTGGTGGAATGATCCTTTGGAGTTGAAATCCACTTACACAGCAAGAGAAGACTAGAGGGTTTTACCTATGCTTTCATTTTGTCGTTTTATAACAACTAGTACTTAGCTTATGGTTACTCTTCTGTGCAGCGGTGGCTCTAGACTTTGCGAGGCCTTAGGTGAAAGTTAGGTGAAACTTACACATGAGGCCCCACTCACAACCATAGAGGAAAATTGATGGCTGTGTTGGGTTTTAGTAGGCTGTGGGTCTCGGGAGGCTGTGCTGTTTATTTTTTTTAAACTTTAATTTTTGTTTTTTTTCATTTTAGTTTAACTTTATTTTTTTTGCAATTTTATTTTTAAATTATTTAATTTTTTAACCTTTTTTTTAAACATTTTTTTGCATTTTTACTTTTTATTTAAGTTTTTAATTTTTTTCATTTTAGTTTAACTTTATTAGACTTCTATTTTTTTAACTTTATTGCTGGGAGCAATAGCCAGCCTGCTATTGGATAGTTCAAATTGCAATAGCCAATAATAGGCTGGCTATTGCACCCACCCACTCCCTGCTGTCAATCAGCAGAGGAGTGGGACCTGAGGGAGAAAGTTCTCCATCAGTCCCTCTTGTGCCGATTGACAGCAGGCAGTGGGTGGGTGCAATAGCCAGCCTGTTGTTGGCTACTGCAATTTAAAAGCGCTAATAACAGGCTGGCTATTGCTGCCCGCTGCTGGAATGGGGACGATCGCGCGGATCAGCAGGAGCGGAGGGGTGAGTAGACAACACTGGGAAGAAGCTCACAGACTGTCGGAGGTTTCTCCTTAGTCTGTAATCGGCAATCTGTCCCCTCTGACACAGATCGCTGCAACCGATTACAGACTGTAAGGGCCAGTTCAAACCATATGTAGTTGTAATGCAGTCCGTTTATTTTGACTGCTGCAGTCAAAATACATCACAATGCTTTCCTATGGGCTTTCTCGTGCCTAATTCACACAATTGCAGTCAGTTCAACTGCAGTCAGAAAAAGTACTGCTTGTCCTACTTTAACTGCATCAAAACGCATCAAATCGTGGTGCAAACGCATTGCAAATGCACCGGAACGCATTGCAAACGCATTAAAAAATTACTCAGATTTGAATGTCATCATCCAGGGACATCCTGGTTGTAGTGCGGAGAGCAATAGCAGAGATGGAAGGTGTGGATGCTGAGGAATCCGATATGTGCGGGACTGTCCCCTGCTGTACGGCAGCAAACATCCCCAATATAAAAACAATCGTCAGAAGATGGCCAAGTGGAGGGAGATTTGTGAAAAGTTGAACCTTGATTTTGGTGCGATGAACAGGGTACAGAAACAGCAATGTGGTGAGTCCACTTTTGCTCAAACATATAAAGAAAGCATGACTGAGCTCCCAAACGAACAAAACAAGCGTAGGAAATGCTCTGACAGGAAAAGGAAGTGACCTACATGCCTAATTAGCATTTTTTAGTCCAGAACAAGAACGCATCAAACGCATTGCAAATGCATTAAACCGCATCAAAACGTATCGCAGTGCAACTGCGCAGACTCACGCAGTTGTGATGCAGTTTCTGGTGTGAACTAAGCCTAAGGAGAAATCTCCGACAGTGAGTCTGCAGCGGGGAGAGTTGTCTGCGGGGACTGTACTTACATCTCTCCGCCCCCCACCGCAACAGCGCCCTTCAGATGTGAGACAGGAGTCCTTAATGCTGCTGAGAGCAGACAGCATAAGGAGCCCTGTCACATCCAAGCGTGCATCGCAGCCGCCAAACATCTCATGATGAAATTAGATGTTTGGCGGCTGCGATTCACTCTTGGATGTGACAGGGCTCCTAATGCTGTTTGCGCTCGGCAGCGCTAAGGTCCCCTGTAATGTGTCAGGCAAATTAGGTGGCCGTGAGGCTTTAGGCGACTGCCTAATATGCCTAATTAGAGAGCCGCTTCTGTGGATGAGCTGATGGAGAACATGAGCTAGATGTAGTAAATTGAATTTTTGTTCTACTGAGTTTTTTTGTATGAGAATTCTCTTTTCTATAGGCTGGGTACACTGAGGCTTCACCAAATCTAGTGAAAGAAGCCTAGTATACACCAGGGGTGGGCAATTCATTTATTTTTAACATGACATACTTTTAACCTTCAGAAAAAAGGGCACGCACATACGTAAATTGATGGAAAATCTGATGGGGAAAACCAATGTAAGGGGGCACCGTTATGGAGACAACAAATTATTTGTTGTCCCCATTAGAGTGCCCCCGTAGGTTTTTGCCCCTTTGTTATTGTCCCCACATACCTTTTTTTCCTACTTTATTGTTAGGCCAGAGGTGGGAGTCAGGAGGTGGAGCAGGCTGCAGGAGAGGACAGCAGAAGATACTCTTCCATCCGCCTCTAATGCTGAAGATGGGGAACACATTTGATGTCTCTGGTTGCTATGACTGCCTGGCTGGTGCATTCACTGTCAGCTACCCATAACTGAGCGCAGGTAGGCAATCGTGTTCCAGACAGTACCGCAACTCAATCCATGTTTAGACTAGACAGCCAATGGGCTGGATGTGGCCTGGGGCCTGTAAATGCCCAGGCCTGGTATTCACTATAGTTGTGCAATGAAAAGGGGCATCTTTGCTTAAGAAAACAGGCTCTCAAGTGATTTGAGGTTATATACTGATCTCAATGACTTGGACAGTGCATTTTAAGGACACATATTAAAGGACACAGGAATAAAGTAGTTCTTGAACAGTTGGGTTATATGCAGCTGCCTACAGGATGTGCAAACAGAAAAAAAATATTGAAAGCCAGCCTTTATATATCTTTATAAACAGCCTTGCAGTTGTGATTTATTTTTTACTAATGTCTTTTGGAGGTTGGACACTTTTTTTCCCCCTCACTCTATCTATACTGTTTTTATTGTTACCAATTTTCTTTTCTATAAACATGCATGCTAATCAGTGTATAAAAGAAGCTGATTGAGCTGGTCTTTATACAGCAGCTATTCTAATTCGTGTACCATCCGCAAAACCTTTGGTGGCTGTACCTGGAGCCCTAGACCTGAAGATTATGGGGCTACCCTGGATTGTGACCTTTGGACACTGGGCTCTGTATTGTGGTGCTTTCCAGACCTTATTGTACATGTTCATTAGTTGCAGAGCACCTTCCAAGTCCATAGCCATGACACCGCTTCTGGTGGGATCCTGTCTCTGAATACATATGCTCTGAGTATGCCCAGGGATAGTGTGATTATGGCATTGAAAGCTCACTTTTTCCAGTGATGGGTGTTTTGCTACTGCAACAAAAATGCTCAGATGTGAACATGGCCATAGAAATTAATGGGATTTTGTTTTGGAGGTTTCTTTGAGCTTTTTATGGCCAGAAAAAGTGCTATAAAAACCTCTAAGAGTGAATGGAGCCTCGGAGGACGCTACTCCATCTACTACTACTGCTTTTTTTAAGTTCATTGTGGATTAAGCGGTCTCCTTTTGTTCTCCCACTGCGTGCCTACATTGATTTAACCCCCTCCAGCTGCTTACAACCCTCATTATCACCAACTTCCTGGGTACATGAGGCTTTGCCCCACTTTGAGCCTAGTTTACTGATAAGTGGTTCAATGTGTCTTTATAAAAGACATTCAGAGGACAGTCCTGCTGCAAAGGAGGACCCAGTTTCATACTCCCCTACTATTTCTGAGGGCTATTTACTGGCATCCTTAAAAGGTACCGACCCTTTGTAATCTGGATTCTAGATTAAATGGAATAGTCCTAATCAGCAGCTTCTGTCGTTCCGCTGACTTGAGCCTGGGACCTGTAGTGCGTCTTCTAAACTACTTATATCCACTTTTGAATTTGATCTATTAATTTTGCAGCAAATGACAATGTACATACAGAACCTCTAGTTTATGCTCCGGCACCTTCCAATGGAAACGTTTACTTCTGAAAGGACAGGCACTCGGAGATAAAGGCCCAGTACAATCACCAGCTCTGATTCAGTTTCAGAGCTTATACAACCTGGTTCTGTTTCCTTTTTTGAGCAGGTTCCATGTAACTCAGATATGTAAGCTGTTTCTGGTCAGATTGATGCAATCCGTGGTACTGTGCATCTAGAGCAGGGGTCTTAAACTTAATTCACTCGGGGGCCACTCAGCTATTTTTTTTCTCTCTCATGGGGGCTGCTTGCCAAATTTCATACTTCAAAATAAAATTTACCAATATCTGATATGGTACTACAGACACTGATATGCTCACAATAAGGCCACAGGCATACCTGTAAGTTTAGGTGTGATTAGGGATTCCTGCGTCAGGAACTTGTGTTTTCCTGCAGCAGGAATCCCTAATCCGGCGTTTACAAGCGATAACTATCACCCATTCACGTTAATGAACAGGTGACAGCCGCTGCATGTAAATGCCTGCACACTGCATATAATGGTATGTGATATTACATGCGGTTGGAAAATGCTCTCCCTGGATGCACAATCGATCATGCGTCCAGGGAAAGTTATTTGCTTTCTAACCACACTTGGAAAAATATTTTTTTAAATATTTTTATCCCTCAACCTATTACAGACTGTATAAAGTGCCCTTCTGTTCTCCAGTGTCTAAAGAACCTTCTATACTGTTGGTATATGTGGGATTTCTGTTATCCTTATTTCTTCTATATAGAGTTCTATAGCTTAAATGTGTCTTTGGTAATTAGGGGTGTTAAAGGGGCTAGACCCTAATCCCACTAAAGGATCAAAGAACTAGATACAAAAATGGATGTGTTCCTCAACCGCATCTCTCCTTTTTTGTTCATTATAATGAACCCATTTTGGGCTTTGCATCTACATCAGCTTCATAGTATTTGTTGATTCCAAGCAAGGCTGAACATACACTATTAGAATTCCGGTCAATTCACAGGAATCTGGCCTTGGCGGCTCAACAAATGCTGATAACTCAATTGATTTTTGTCAAAGGAGATGGGCCCAACATTTTCTGCCGATCCATGACTGCAGATGATCAGCTGCAGTCACTGTTCAAGTATTCAGACAGCGGTGGGCTCTAGTTGTCAGAATACAATAGCCACAGTGGGAGATGCGTCCATCCATGGATGGAGGAATTTGAAGTTTAAATAGAACTACTCTGTAGCTGTTTTAGGTGTTTTTAATAATTCTACCAACATGGTAATCTGCAATTATTTGTGTATTCAACTTTATGTCAGCCACCTCACAAATTAGTATAGCGGTTTGAGCCTCAAATTTTACATTGATCATAATCTGGGAGCATGTTCATGGCCTGTCATGGGTTTAATATATAGGTTATCTCTGCTCTTAAAAAGAGATGGTACCCTGGCTGTCATGCTTATGCATTTGCTTCAGTATTTTGAGTTGCTGGCCTAGAATAAGTATAAAGATAAATAATTTGAATTGTCCTCACCTTTCCTTTGCTGTATACTTGTTTTGGCTCTGTCTTAAAGGCATTGAAATCACACATATTCCGGCAAGTAGCATTTTCAGGAGGCCAGCAATGGAAGGTCTTATATTTTTCAGGTGAATGTGAACATAAGCATACAAGAAATATTAAGACTGGCATTGGTAATGTCCTTCTGAAAATATTAGCTACCTGGCTGTTTGGCTTACTCAGTGCTTTCTGAGGCACTTACTTAGTGCTTTCTGCAAGCAGAAAAGTCATTGTAAAATCTGAGCTCCTGAAGTGCATACTTTCCTTCTCTCTCGCAAGTATCTATGTAAAGAGTGAGGGAAAGCTGAGTGCTGGTTTGTGTGTTGGTGTAGGCATAAGTCTCCATTCACACCTCACACCTAGTCAGCGTTTTCTTGTTTATAAGCGTGCATTTTGTCTCGTCTAGCGTGCTTTTGTGTGTTAAACGCTGGTACATGAAGATGTGTTTTATTGAGCAGATTGAAATACATTGCGGTGAATGGACAAACGTGTGCAAAAATGCGCACAGAAATGGACAAAATGCTTGTGTTGCACGTTTCCAGGTGTTTCCATTGAAGTCTATGCAGCCAAGCATGCTGTAATCTGCCAAAAAAAAAGGCTCATATACTTTTTCCAGCATTTGACGTTTAACCTTCCTGGCGGTAATCAGGAGTGTGGCTCGGGGTTAATTTTCAGTACCAAAAGCGGTAACCCCCGAGCCACACTCGAGATTACACTGTAGCGTCTTACTTTCTCCCTACGAGCCCCGCTGTGTCCTCCGGCCGGTGCCTTCCTTGTGAGCGGCCAGCTGCTTTGCAGGGGGGCGGAACCGGTGGGAAATGTAAAAGTAAAAAATCGAAAAAAAAAAGAAAAATAGACAAAAAAAAAGAAAAAAATTATTGGGATAATGAGACCGCCAGGGAGGTTAACGGCTTGGGACAAAACTCACGTGTGAACAGGGGCCATTTAAATTAATGGGATTTCTTGTGTTGAGAGTCAAAATGCCAAGGTGTGAACAGTTTATTCTGAAACTGTAAAAAAATGGATGAAGAAAAAAAATAGAAATGAAGGTGAGATTTGCTTTAGTATTTATTACCTTTTTGTCAGTGTGCTTTTTATTTAGAATAAAACAAATGGAGCTTTGAAATCCCCTGTACACAGATGCTTGCTGTGCAAATTTGGTGTTCTTTAGAAAGTTTTTTGCACTTGTACCTTGTACTGTATGTTCAACACTGGCTACAGGAGACGGTGGGGAAAGTGTAGGATGGTGTATACAGACATTTAAGTCCAAAAACACACCTATGTGATTAAGTTGGCCTACGTTAACATTAGTGCTTAAGCTCATTCAGTGGCGACTCT
>NW_017308037.1:26844-32270 GCF_000935625.1 Nanorana parkeri
CTCCCACTGGGCTCCCCACACTCCGCTCCATGTCCGCTACTTAGGCACTCTCACCCACTGTAGACCTCCGCTGGCTGTCCATGCTTCTGGGCTGTGAGCTGGGGGAGGATAGTTGGAGGGGCCGGACAGTGTCAAAGTCAGTGTTCTATAATTTTTCTCGCCCCTATACATTTTCTCGACTGTCACTTCCAGTGGGGCCGAGTCATCCGAATCAGATGTTTTCATGACCCCCTTTCTTTATGACATGAACACCTGGAAGTGACGCAGTAGAGAAATTAATGGGTTGAGGAAATTTAGAACACTGGTAGTGGAGGGATGCCTCGTCAGTGCTTTGCGCGTGTACGACTGCTGCGACCCTGGTACTTCTGCCACTAACTCCAAGTTGTAGAGGGACTACAAATCTCAGCACAATATACAGCAATGCAGAATAATACCACCAGCTAAAGAGGACTACAAATCTCAGCACATTATATAGCAATGCAAATTAATACTACCAGCTATAGAGGACTATAAATCTCAGAAATACATTACACAACAATGCAGAATACCATCATCTATAGAGGACTTAAAATCCCAGCAATACATTATACAGCAATGCAGAATAATATGAAGCTACATACTCTGTTTTGCTGCAGGGTGGTGGCCTGATATCCTGAAGGTCTCAGGGGGGGCAGTGTGGGGTCTCATCTGGGGTCCTAAGGGTCTTTTGGGCGGCGCAAGCGATGTAAGCAGCACTGTGTGGTTCCCCAGGTAGGAGATGTGCAAATGATGCTGTAAACATGCGCCGCAGTTCACAGGACGTCTGCTGAGGTCCCCAGCAAGCACAGGACCTCAGGCAGCCACTTTAGTTTGAAATTTTAAAGTGTCGGTGTTCTATCAAAGTTTGGGACTACGTTGGAATGTATGACACATTCATAATGTATGTGTCACACATTTTAACGTAATCCTGCCCAGTTTTACAGTGGTGGAATGTGTGACCGCCCATCAGGTCAAGCATTCCAACACTTTGTCTGCTGTTCCAGGGCAGATGTGCTCACTGCGCATGGGCAGGAGAATCGATCTGCATTACCTAATCTGCCTGAAACTCCTGATTGGTCCTCAATTGTCAATTCTATCTGACTTTGTGAGTGCGATCTCACATTCCACCGCATTCACAAAGTCAGATAGTAGTGACATTTTGAGTGACATTTGAGGACCGATCAGATGGGGTAATGTAGATGGGTTCTCCTGCACATGCGATGCCGATGTGTCCTGGAACAGCCGACATAGCGTTGCAATGCTTAACCTAATGGGCGGTCACACATTCCACCGCCGAAAAACTAGGTGCAATTACGTTAAAATGTGTGACCACGTGGCCGGTCACACATTCCACCGTAGTCGCAAACCTTAGAGAAAACCAGTATCTGTGTTTAGTATTAGGGCATTTTCACGAGTATGGGTACTCATGAAAATGCCCAGTATCGGCACAAATACCGGTATCGGTATTAGTGCATCCCTACTTTTAAGCATTCAAGCCTGGGACACTGCAAATGAGAAAAGGCGTGAGGAGTTTTCATTCTGTAAACTGTAGGATGGTATTAAAGAAAATTAGCCAAAAGGAGGAACTTTATATTCCATGAAAAAAAGCCCCATAGTAAGCTCTATCCAGCATTTCTGTAGAATAAATAATCATTATGGTCACTGAAGTAGCAGTCACTGTATAACTTTATTAGTTACAGCAACTTCAAAGTCAGCAGCGGGGGGGCGGGGCTGACACTATAGCTACATCTAGATCTCTACAGACAGCCGCTAGAGCTGCTTGTATACTAGCACCAGCACTGGAGACTGCACAGCTGCTTAATTTAGTGTGTGGGGCGGGCACACGGGGGGCAAAGCATAACTCAGGGGGGCAATTGCCCCCCTGTAGTGACGCCTATGAGCTCATTGTGGTACCATTTTTTTATGCACTAAGGCAACTCAACTTTGATGCTTATGGTTTGCTTTTTTGGTTTGTACTTCCTCATTGGCAGCCCAATTAAAATAAACAGGCTGTCTTAACAGAATACACAAAAAGGGACAGGTCTTAACGGGCCCTTATTGTCAGGGCAGAAAGCAGAAATATATATTTTTGTGTTTTGTTGATGGTCCATTCACTGTTTCTTTTGTGTACTTTGGTTTCTTTTCAAACTGCAGTGAAAAGAAACCAACTGAAATGGTATATTTTGGTAGCACATTTAACTGCTCTATTCAGACCTTTGCCCTTCTTGCACTTCAGGGGCTGTATTGGGTTTACTGCATGAACCTATATTGGCCAGTGATCCCAATCTTTTTACTCATAATTGTGCCACTTTAACCAGTACCTCTTTTTTGCAACACAGAGCTTTTTTTAGCACATTTCTGGGATACAGGTAAGATCTTCACTACTTTCTGATATTTTATGGGTCCTTCCGTTTTATGATTTGTCTGCTGCCACAGAGAGCACACCCTTGACTATTAGCTGGCAATTTGGTCAGACATAGTAATCCTTTCCATCACACTATTGCATGAAGCGACTTCTGACATCTCTGCTTAGGTTTTAAGTAATTTTCAGGCCTAAAATGTGGAATATAACATGGGTACAAAAAAATGAAAAAAAGGCCTGAGTCATGAAGGGGTTAATACTCTCCAACTGAAAGCAAACCTGTAGTGGACCATGGGACTTTTCACATTTGCCATTACCAATGTTTGTACCAAATAGTCCAAACCTTGTACCCTTTTGTTGAGTACTGCCTTTACATTGAACATCCAACAGTTTAAACATGTTTCTACATATCTGTCATAAAGGTGAACCCCTGGAACTATGTTTAAGATCCTTTTAGGGATCATGATACAGTGTTCAGCATGTGACAAAGGTTGTTATATTGGGGAAACTGCCTAAAGGCCGTGACACACTGCACGCGAAGCCGTGCAGAGCGAAGCAAAGCTATCCGGCACGGAGCTTTGCGTGCAGTGTGTGAGCTGACTGCAGTCAGATGATTGACTGCACCTTCAGCCAATCGGCTCGTCCGTAACAATTAGTGAAAATCACTCGGCCTCATAGTTCGAGCCAACGTGTGACAATGAAACTGTCACACGTCTGCTCAATAGATCAGGAAGTGAACGAACACATACCGTCGCTCACTCACTTCTCTATCCTTTCCCTGCAGAGAGCCGTGACTGTAACTCACAACTCCATGCAGGGACTCCCCCATCCTCTGTTCGATCCTCCAGCGCTGACTGGCGTAACGGATGTGAGAGGGGGCGGGTTGAGCTAGCTCTCCCTCTAGATAGGCAGAGCCAGCTGTCAATCACGCAGCTGGGTGGATCCCGACAGTAATGTAATGCATTCCAGACCAGAGAAAATGAGACTAGCAGTATTTAATTTTTCTGTCTGGACCGGAATGGACTGCACTGGTGCGAACAGAAATACCATAGGGATACGTTTGGGATTCTTTTTTTGTCCAGGAACAAACTGTTCAGGTCTGGACATGGTCCGGACATGGTGGGAACAAGCCCTAAAGCAAGACTTTTTTTTACTTCTAACATTTAATGGCATACAGGTTTACTTTTAGACTCGTTTAACATATGCTGAACTCTGGACAGCTTAAAGAACTTTTATTTAATAAGAACTTTTTATCTCTCTTGTTTTTATCTAGGTGGAAAAAAAAAAGTTATCAACCAATGCTCCGAGCCTGCTTGCTCTTAGATCGGTTTTTCCACCCTCATTCCCCTGCCTCTGCAGCGGTCCTAAGACCCATAAACCATCACATTCTTTACACAGTGTATAGACATGAGGATGCTGAGGAACATTCCAATGCTGCAGCATAGTAGCAGACAGGCTTCCGTGACCGGAGCAGCAGGCAGCCGGCTCAGTGGTTTGGATAAGTATACATTTAAAAAAAAATTCTAGCACCTAGACAAATACATGCAGTGAACCCTTGCAGTGCAGGGGTAGCCCCACTGCAAGTGTTGAGAAAAGTTGTGCCCGGATTTCTCAGGCAAAATAAAGTGTAGGAGGGATCAATTGCTCATTTAGTAAAGGGGGCATGTAACAGAGATAACAATTTACCTTATTCCTTGGTCCTGCAGGCTTCTTTCCTGTTGGTTCTGGCATAGATAACAGGTCTCGCGAAGCTGCTCTTTTTCTCCAGTTGTGTGGCTGCCCCCTTTGCTGACGTCATCACATACAGTGCAGGTCAAGTGACTCTTTATATGGCTGGTTACAGGACCGTAACTAGAAATCACAGGGCCCCATAGCAAAATTTTGAATGCCAGCAATACATCATACAGTAATGCAAAATAATCTAAAGCTACATACTCTGTGTTGCTCCAGGTTCACGGCCTCTTGTCTCCAGGCTCTCAGGTGGCCAATGGGGGGGCTGTCAGAGGGCTGTGTGTGTGTGCCCGTGGAAAAAATAACTTAAATTAATTGCTTCCTGTAACCATCAATGAGTTTCTTACATTCTCTACAGGAATATTGGACCACTCTTCTTTCACCATCTGCTGTTTTGAGATCTCTCCACAGGTGCTCTAAGGGATTTAGATCTGGACTCATTGCTGGCCAGTCCAGTACTCTCCAGCGCTTTGTCAGAAACCATTTCTGGGTGCTTTCCAAAATGTGCTTTGGGTCATTGTCCTGCTGTAAGACCCATGACCTCTGACGGAGACCCAACTTTCTGACACTGGGCCCTACATTGCACCCCAGAATTATTTTGGTAGTCTTCAGATTTCATAATGCCATGCACACAGTCAAGACATCCAGTGCCTGAAGCAGCAAAGCAACCCCAAAACATCAGTGAACCTCCACCATGTTTGACTGTAGGGACTGTATTTTTTTTTCTTTAAAGCTTGATGGGCTTTACCAAAAAGCTGTAATTTTGTTTAGTCTGTCCACAGCACATTCTCCCAAAAGGATTTTGGCTTCCGCAGGTGAGTTTTGGCATACTCCAAATCAGCAGTGAGGTCCTCCTGGGTCTTCTACAGTTGTACCCTGTGCCTGAAGGTCAGCTTGAATTTGGATGTTGATCGAGGGTCTTTATCCACCATTCGAACAATCCTTCATTGCAATCTTTGATCAACTGTTCTCTTTCGTCCAGGGAGATTAGCTACAGTGCCATGGGCTTTAAACTTCTTGACAATGTTGCGCACAGTGGACACAGGAACATTAAGATCTCTGGAGATGAACTTGTAACCTTGAGATTGTTCACGCTTTTGCACAAAAACCTGGAATGCAATTATTTTTTGCAATTTGGAGAAGGTGCCAATAATTTTGTTGAGTCCACTTTTGGAGTTTTGTGCTGAATGTGTCGGATATGGCTTTTTTTTCCTCCACTTTTTTGTGTCGAAATGGTGCAATATCTGACAGAAATGCAGCTGTGCCGATATTGTTGGCCATAACAGTCATTAATATAGATCATAAACTATTAATG
>NW_017308037.1:32295-37971 GCF_000935625.1 Nanorana parkeri
TATATATATATATATATATATATATATATATACATATACACTATATTGCCAAAAGTATTGGGACACCCGCCTTTACATGCACATAAACTTTAATGGTATCCCAGTCTTAGTCCGTAGGGTTCAATATTGAGTTGGCCCACCCTTTGCAGCTATAACAGCTTCAACTCTTCTGGGAAGGCTGTCCACAAGGTTTAAGAGTGTGTCTATGGGAATTATAGATGAGAAGACCTGGCTCGCAGTCTCCACTTTAATTCATCCCAAAGGTGTTCTATTGGGTTAAGGTCAGGACTCTGTGCAGGCCAGTCAAGTTCCTCCACCCCGAACTCGCTCATCCATGTCTTTATGGACCTTGCTTTGTGCACTGGTGCGCAGCCATGTTGGAACAGGAAGGGGCCATCCCCAAACTGTTCCCACAAAGTTGGGAGCATGAAATTGTCCAAAATATCTTGGTATGCTGATGCCTTAAGATTTTCCTTCACTGGAGCTATGGGGCCAAGCCGAAACCCTGAAAAGCAACTCCACACCATAATTCCCCCTCCACCAAACTTTCCACTTGGCACAATGCAGTCAGGCAAGTACCATTCTCCTGGCAACCGCCAATCAGACACGTCCATCGGATTGCCAGACAGAGAAGCGTGATTCGTCAGTCCAGTGGCAGCATGCTTTTACACCACTGCATCCGACTCTTTGCATTGCACTTGGTGATGTAAGGCTTGGATGCAGCTGCTCGGCCATGGAAACGCATTCCATGAAGCGCTCGATGCACTGTTGTGCCAATCTGAAGGCCACACAAAGTTTGGAGGTCTGTAGCTATTGACTCTGCAGACAGTTGGCGACTCCTGCACACTGTGCGCTTTAGCATGCGCTGACCCCGCTCTGTCATTTTACATGGCCTACCACTTCGTGGCCCAGTTGCTGCTGTTCCCAGTTGCTTCCACTTTGTTGTAATACCACTAACAGTTGACCGTGGAATATTTAGTAGCAAGGAAATTTCACGAGTGGACTTATTGCACAGGTGGCAACTTATCACGGTACCATGCTTGAATTCACTGAGCTCCTGAGAGTGACCCAAATCTTTTACAAATGTTTGTAGAAGCAGTCTGCATGCCTAGGCGCTTGATTTTATACACCTGTGGCCATGGAGGTGATTGGAACACCTGAATCCAATGATTTGGAGGGGTGTCCCAATACTTTAGGCAATAAAGTGTGTGTGTGCATATGTGTATGTGTATATATATATATATATATATAAATTATACACAGGGCTGAGGTGTATATGCACATATACCGTAAAATGATTAATTACCCGGTTCTCTGTCCCCGGAGATCTCAGGCCTCCTGACAGCAGAAAGAGATGGCAGAGCAGCTCGATCTGATGAGAAGAGTCGCCAGCCTCTGGGAGAGCCATACACAGTCCGTATGAGCCTCGGGCACTGCCTGGGCTTGGTGCCTTACAGACAGTCCGCATAGAGTAGGGCCGATTGTAGACTCCTTCACAGGTGGCCCTCAATAGACAGCTCATATATGTCTCTGTGAGGGGAAGAGAGCCTGGAGACAGTTGTAGCACAGAGACTGCAGCATGTGACTACTTCACTGGGCCTGCTTAGAGCTGGTCCTGTCCCGTGGGGGATCGCTGGTACGGCAGCAGCCTTGTTTAAGAGGCATCAGAGAATTTATGCAATTGCCTCCCTGGCCTGAATAGTGGGCCACCATCTGTTATGCTATAAATTAAAATTTATACAACGCTTTGCCATCTGCTAGCTCCCATAGTGACCGGATCTATATATGGTGAGGATAGTCCTGTGCAAAGGTCCCCCTAAAAACCGATCATCTGCTGTAGTTTGCAAGACGCATTGGGGATTAATACCCTAGGATACCGTGGCACTTTGAAAACTCTATAGTATATGGACTGTTGTTGCTCTCTCTGGATATTCATTTAATATTGCTGGTATCTGATCAAGGGTGGTCATTTTTTAAATGCATAAAATAGTAGGAACCTTTGTTCTTTCTAATACCTAAAAAAGGGCAGTGGTATCTCTTGGATTCCATAAACCCGGATTTAGTAAATAAATTACATTTATTTATTTATTTATTTTAACATATAAAATCTAAGCACGTGAAGTAAAAAAAGTTTTTATTTTTTATTTTAATAAATGCCTTATTCAGTAAAGTACTGCAAGGAACAGGAGTTTCAAGTGCAGTATCTATAGCAACCAGTGAGAATTGATCTTATGTGGTTGAATTGACTAGTAATTGGCACTTGGCACCTTGTATATTGTTAAAAGGCCTTTCAAAAAAAATGATTCTCTGTATGTGTCATTTCATCATCTTAACCAGTTGACATCCGCGGTGTTAAACCCCCTTAGGGGGATAACAATCCCCCTACATAATAGCAAAGGCACATTGACAGGTCCTCTTTATGGAGACATTAGGGGTCTCTAGGGCCCCTAATGTCACCTGTGGACCCCAAAAGAAGCTGATGAAGCAGAGATCTGCTTTATCAGCTTCTTCTCTCTGGCTATAGCAGCCAGATGACTGACAGGTGAATGCGGAAGTGATGTAATACACATCACTTCTGCATTCACAGCCCGGACGGAGATCAGCAAGGAGCTGATCTCCCGTCCTCCTCCTCCTGACGCCCTCCGAGCCGGTCCCGGGATTCAAGATGGGGCAGCGGATCCCGAGATTCAAGGTGAGGGGTCAGGGGGGACTGCACGCGCGGGGGGGGTTAGTTTGTGCCAAGAAAGAGCACATATAGGCGATCGGCTAGGGGGCGCGCGCGAGCAGAAAATAATTGCCGTCTGGAGACGGCAACCCGCAAATGCAGCAGTGCCGTCCGTCCGTTTTTTTACTACGGGCGGACGGCAAGAGGTTAAAGTATCAGGTCAGCTGAACAGTGTATACGGCTGAACTAGCTAACAAGATTTGTTTTTTTGTGTCCTAGCAACTCAATAACATTCCACAGTTGTGCATTAATGTCCCTATAGAAAACCAAAACCCAGTCTCAAACGTGAATGTACGCAAGTTGCAGTTGTTGTGGATAACATTACCTTGATAAGTCTTTATTACTCAGGGATTGCTCCTACTTCCAGTGAGAATTGACGTGTGTGTTGGCCAGTAATTGTTATTGCTGTCTCTACTGATGTTGGCTACCAACTCCCATTTGAGACAGTCATTTGTATATTTCTTTTACATCATTAGGTAACTTCAACAGTTGATGACACACTAAGCATTGGATAAATGATTGTAGAAGGTTAACTCGACAAGATATTATTGATTTAACAAATTTAAAATAAGTGCTTAAGGATTTATGTATTGTGTAAGGAAGTTCTGTCACTAATTATGAGGGAGTGGCTCTTTGCTTTATAGTAAATGCAGTTTCAAAAAATCATCTGATAGCAGTTTCTCTAAATGTATAACTATGGTAATAATGCAGACCATGCTGTTGGGTATTTAGAAAGCTCTACAGCAGTGGTTCTCAACCTGTGTAACCTCAGGCCCCACATTTGTCCTTGGTCATTAAGTTGCGGTCCAAGTCGCACCGTATTGTGGTACCGCATGTTGAATAGCTTCATCCATGGAATGGCTGCCCACCGCCTGCTTTATTTACATTCAGCTGCGGAATCTTGTTGTCGGCAGCTGAATGTAACCACAGGCAGTGGGCGGGTGCAATAGCTTGCCTGCTATTGCAATTTGAAATGGCCAATAGCAGGCTGACTATTGCACACAATGATGAGTCACAGCAGCGTTGGCTAACAGCCAGTCTCTCCTCCCCATACAAGTGGAAAAGAAACTAATGTTATCTTGCGCTAAAAAGAAAAAACTCTTTGCTGCCAGCACTCCATAGGTTAAGTAGACCATGCCTGTGTAATGTTTAGCATGACCACTTCTAGTCTTCAGAAGTCTGTGTGAGAGGGTGAAAAAAAACAAATGGAGATAATGATTTGGCATCTTTTAACATCGCTGTTATTTTAATGAAAGCTGTAGATTAAAAGTAGGGATGCACCGATACCACTTTTTTAAGACCGAGTACGAGTACCGATACTTTTGATCAAGTACTCGCAGATACCAATTACCGATACTTTTTCTTAAAGTGACAGGTCACATTTTTTCTAAAGCAATACAAACTAATGCTTTAAGGTCACTTTCTTAATATTATGATTCATGAGATGATGAGGGTGTATGACGCCGGCTTCCCGGCCAATCAGAATGCCGGGCGCTGCGTCATTACACGGCGCCCGCCTTCCGGATTTGCTAGCTTCCTGACCAATCGGGAAGCCGGGCAGCGCGTCATTGCACGCTACCCGGCTTCCTGATTGGCCGGGAAGTCGGCTCCATGCTCTCTCATCACAAGTGACGAGAGAGCATGGAGCCGTTTCCTGGCCAATCAGGAAACCGAGCAGCGTGTAATGATGCGCTGCCTGGCTTCCTGATACCGGAAGTACTCGTGCTAGGTATCGGAGCATTTGGGCGAGTAGTCACCCAAATACTCGGTATCGGCACCGATACTAGTATCGGTGCATCCCTAATTAAAAGAAATTGAATTTTTACTTTTGAAATTACTTGAACGTGTTAAAGTGACATTTAACCTTCCTTTTTTTTCATTCTTTATTCCTATTTATCCTTCATACAAGGACCCCACAAATGTGTAGGTTTTAATACATATGTCTATTCATCAACCAGTCTGGCACAACATTAATTCACAACAGGGTCATTGTGAAAGGGTTAAATAAAAAAGATGACTTATTCTTGAAGACATCATGGATCTATTAGACCTCTGGTGTCTCCCCTGCCATTAGTACAAATTAAGGACAGAGATCCCTGGTCTGCTTGTACACGTGGGCATCTGTCCAGGGAGTTTGGCAGCTCAGAGTTGAGCACCTACAGGTTAGGTCCTGGCAAGAGGTGGTCAGAAACTAATTTCCCTATCTTATCCCTTGGCTCTCCATCCTGACGGCCTCTGTATTTGTTCTGGGCTCATGGGGCCCCAGATCACTTCTACAGTATAATAATTGCAAAAAACTTGCGCTAATGGAAATACTAAGAATAATACAATATGGATAAAAGTTAGATTGGATAAAACTGGACGAAAATAAATAGATAAAAATAAATTGTTCTAAAAGGGTAGGGGAAGCCGCAGAACAAAAGGCACTCAGCCCCTATTAGGATGTGGTATTTCAAAACGTACAGCGCTAACCGTCCTTCAGAGGTGCATATAAGAACTCCGACGTTCAAGTCAGGATTTAACAAGTGCTAAAAAATTAATAATTAATAAAACATTCAGTGAAGGGGTGTGTCTCAAAATATTCAACGTGAATCGGTTGTGTGAACAAATAAAGGTCATAACACATCAAAACAGACAATATATAAACTTATCTAATAAAATGTAATAAACTGTGAATATATGTATCATGTGAAAGTGATTCTTGTTAATAAATAATGAACGTACAAACAATGTGTACCATTTGAATAAAATAAAATAAAATAAAACTTTTTTACGATGTATGTGTGAATAGTCCAAATCTTTTGTAGTTTTTTTAAAAAGTCTTTAAAAAATCCGTAAATGTAAGACACTTCGAGAGTGAAAATTCGGTGCAATAATGTGTCCAACAAAAATCCAAAAAAATGAAGAAAAAATGAAGAAAAAATGATGAAGACAAAAATAAAAATAAAAAT